>NC_140941.1:108001030-108091030 GCF_014529385.1 Adiantum capillus-veneris
ATTCAATTGGTCTAAAGAAATTTCTCACTCCAACTCTCTTTTGCTTCATTACATATGCATGTGGCTACCTCTCATGGTGATTTTATTTGTGTCACGGCATTGCATAGATGGAGACGAGCTCTCTATGCAAAGTGTGTTAGTTTGATGTAAGTGATTCTCTTGTGTGTTTGAGAGGCAAGTCTTGTGCGCATGATTTTTTGATGAGTGCTTGAGAGAGGAGGAGTTTGGATGTATTATGGGTATTCTTATGGGGAGAAGGTGAATTCTACTCCACAAATTTCATATTTCATTTGATGCACGGCATTGGGTTGCATAATCGTTGATGGTGTTCAAGTGTCCAAAGTGTATATAGAGTAAGGGGGTTTTCAAAGTGTGTTGCTTGAGTGGGTGAGTGCAAGTTTTATTTTGATTGTTTTCCTTCTCCACTCCCAAAAGAAGGTGGTGCCCCAAGTAGTGTGCGTACCTCTTTATGAACATTTTGTGACGGTAGGCCCATTGGTTTGGGTTTAGAGGCCCCATTTCAAAAAGCTCGCCCTCAATATATATATATATATATATATATATATATATATATATATCTCACTCTATCCCTCTACATATTTCTCTTTCTCTCCATGCCTTGACCCTTTGGGAGAGAGAAATAAGGAGAGATAGAGAGAAACAGAGTGAGTGAAAGATATCTATGGTGACAGGTTATAGACGAAGGGATAACTAGACATGGTTAGGGAGGGACAGTGAGAGAGTGGCTGGAGAGGAAGAGGGAGAGGTTACTTTTTTCTATAGTTTTTTTATTTAAACAAAACCAAAATATCTGTAGCATTCTCTCTTTACCTTCCTCCACCTCTCCCTCTCTTTCCAACCCCTCTCTTTCTCTCTCCTTCTCACTACCACCTTCTCTCTCTCGCTCTAAATACCTCTCCCTCTTGTGCACTAGACAAACGGGCACTCTCTTGTCACACATATCCCTCACTCCACATTTCCACCTTCCGAACTAGGTGACTAACTTTCTCACCAACTTTCTCCAAGTCAAGACACAAACACCCTACATGCTCTTCCTTCTTGAGTCCAGATCGCTTCCCATTGAGGTGTTGGGAATGAAAAGGGTTTTAGAGTACATGCTTAAGACACAATGTAGCCGTTTGTATCAAATTCCTAGAATTGCAGATGAAGCAAGTCAAAAGGTCCAAAAGACATGCAAGAGCAAAATACTAAGTTTGGGGTGGATGCTTGACATCAAGAAATATTTGGAAGATGGGATGCATGTCACTTGGTCAAGGATGCGTTGATCGGCTCCCAAGATAATGAGGACTTCTTACAACGCCAATTAATCACGGCTTGGGAGAAATCCGGAGGTTCTCGCTTCAGCCATTACACCACACACGTTGCCCCAAACTACAAATCTCCCTTCTTCTTTGAACGAGGTAACTGAACCCATCCCTACATCCTTGATCCCATCCCATTGAGTGCGATTTGCACCATTGCCTCCATTTGTCTTAGCTCCCATTCTCTATGCTATGAGACAGGACGTTGGGGCACTAGCGAGGAGTCTCTTCGACTTTGCAGCTTATGCCCTTGTCAAGTGCGAGAGAGTAAGTACCACACACTACTTGAGTGCTCAGCTTTTGACCACATTAGGTCCTCTTTTCCCCATATATTCAACCATGAGCTCTCCCTACATACCTTCCTCTCCAAACCACTATGTGGACTCTCTATTGCAACGCTCATTTCATCAATTTTTGAGCATCAAGAGTCACTTATGACCTCCACTCACACCACCTGACATGTTCATTTGGTCCCATAGGTCATATTTGACCTTTGAGGATGATAATAGAACATGGGATAGGTAGGGAGAGAGAGGAGAGGAAGAGAGCCAGACAAAGGGGTAGAGGACTATAGACTCGTTAACAACAAGTGCAAGAGAGAGAGAGAGAGAGCGAGAGAGAGAGAGAGAGAGAGAGAGAGAGAGAGAGAGAGAGAAGGTGAGATAGGGATGGAGAGGAAAATGCAATGATTTGGGTAAAAGGTGTGTGTTGTTTCAATGATCTTGTGTTCTCTCTCTCTCTCTCTCTCTCTCTCTCTCTCTCTCTCTCTCTTTTGTCTCTTTCCATGATAGATGAGTACGCTATTGACCCTGATTTTAAAGACATAATGTCAGCCCTTTCTTTAGGGAAGAAAGAGGGACCATTCACCTTGCAGGATGGTGATATTCTCCATGACACATGCTACGTGTTACTTACTCCCTTCGTGAGAGAAAGTGATGTATAAATCGCATGCTTCTTTCTATGTGGGGCATAGAGGGATTCAACCTACTCTTTGAGGAGTAGAGATGTATTTTTATTGGTCCACCATGAAAGTGGGCATACAAGAGTATGTCTCCAAACATGTGGCATATTCAAAGACCAAGTATGATAGAGGGAAACAACCTGGATTACTCTAGCCATTAACAATCCCTAATTTTCCATGGGAGAGTATATCCATGGATTTTATTTTTGGATTGCCCAAGTCTATCCATGGGAATATGGGAATATGGAAAATAGGTGACATGTTTAGCAAGCAAGCACACTTTATTTCTGTCAAAAAGACTATTAAGGCACACCAAATGGAAACCCTCTTCATATCTCAGATTTTCAAACACCATGGATTGCCAACATCCATCACATCAGATAGAGATCCTAGAATGACTAGTAATTTTTGGAAAGGTCTCTTTGAAAATCTAGGTACAAGGTTGAATTTCTCTTCGGCCTATCACCCACAAACGGATGGCCAAAGTGAGAAGCTAACCTTACCATTTTTTATCTACTAAAGACTTATGTTATAGAAGTAGATCAATGCTCACACTTGGAGAAGTATCTACCACTTGTAGATTATGCGTACAATAACACTGTCCATACTACTACGTGGAAGGCACCTTTCAAAATAATTGAAGGAAGACCTAAAAGTACCTTGCTACTTAAGGCACATGGGAAGATCTTCGATGCCGATGAGTATAGTCGAGACCTACAAGAATCTTTCCAAAAGATTAAGGAGGCTATATCCATCTCACAACAAAGGCAAAAGGATACTATTAGCAAGCACAAAAGGACCTTAGCTTTCACGAAAAATGATTGGGTCCTGCTCAAATTTCCCAAGGCTTGATTGAGGTAGACTACGGGAAAAAATCCTATGGGCCACCAAAAGTATTATGCTAAATCCCGGGGGATTCACTATTAGTAATGGGGAGATGTCACTTGCGTGCATCAAAAGTAGAGAAACCCCCCTATGTATGGTATCTTACATGCTAACCTGCCTCCTAAATACGGACAAGATATAGACATTCTCGCAATGAGCCATCCCCACTCATACAGATTTTGTACGGAATGTAATGACCCACTATTTTATGTATACTAGTAACATAACAATTTTAGAAGCACATGCTTTTGCAAAAATACATGTTGAACTGCAAATGAATAGAAGTCTACATTGTAGTGTGTTTTTATTTGCAGTATATGTTAAGAGAACAAACCATGAAAAGCAACAAATATAATTAATACTAAATTAAAATAAACCAATCGTTTCAATGTAATTTGTCAAAAAACGGATAGCATTTGCCTTGTAAAGTGATATATCTAGATATTTTTTATTCTATTTCAAACTATCATATCAAAGCTCCTGCATTAACCTAATGTGGTATACCATATTTCACTTTGAAAGCTAGAAGAACTGAAGGTGAAAATTGATAGCTCAACCTAGCACACCCGATCAAGCCATATGAACATGTGACAAATTGAGACTATATTTGTAATTATATACAAAATAAATACATTGTGTATCTGTGACACATAGACCCAAGGTATGTTAGATGTGGCTTGGCAAGAAACTATAGCTCAAGATAACACACCCAATCAAGATATATGACCATGTGGGAAATTGAGACTATAGAATTTGTAACTACATGGAAAAAAAACTAATAATCTTAAAAACTTTAACGCTTTTTATTGTAAAAAGAGACACAACTACACATTTGGTAAGAATAGATAGCTCAAGAGACTCGGTCAAGCCATATGGATAGCTAGAAGAACTAAAGATAAAAATGGATAGCTCAAGATGGCACACCCAGTCAAGCCATATGACCATGTGACAAATTGAGACTATATTTGTAATTATATACAAAATAAATACATTGTGTATGTGTGACACATAGACCCAAGGTATACTAGACATGTCTTGGCAAGAAACTATAGCTCAAGATAAAACACCCAATCAAGATAACTATAGCTCAAGATAACACACCCAATCAAGCCATATGACCATGTGGAAAATTGAGACTATAGAATTTGTAACTACATGGAAAAAAAACTAAGAGTCTTAAAAACCCCTTTTATTGTAAAAAGAGGCACAACTACTCATTTGTAAAGAATGGATAGCTCAAGAGACCCGGTCAAGCCATATGGATAGCTAGAAGAGCTGAAGGTAAAAATCGATAGCTCAAGATGGCACACCCGGTCAAGCCATATGACCATGTGACAAATTGAAACTATATTTGTAATTATATACAAAATAAATACATTGTGTATGTGTGACACATAGAAGGTATACTAGACGTGTCTTGGCAAGAAACTATAGCTCAAGATAACACACCCAATCAAGCCATATGACCATGTGGGAAATTGAGACTATAGAATTTACAACTACATGGAAAAAAAACTAACACTCTCAAAAACCTTCACGCTTTTTATCATAAAAAGAGGCACAACTACACATCTGGTAAGAATAGATAGCTCAAGGGACCCGATCAAGCAAGACCATATTAGGTATTTTGGTAAAAACCTCACATTATGGGAATCTCCAAATCGACTAAATTCATTTAATTTGGGAATTTTCCACTTAAAGTGGAAAAAACTGAGGTGTGTGGTTGTAAATAAAGTGAAAATCTCATAGGATTGTGGTGTTGATAAACACCAAAAGTCAAGAGGATGTACAAGACATGGATTTGAATAATAACTACGAATTATATAAAACAAAGGAAGATACAAAAAAGATTTTGTTTACAAATTGACTAGTATAGTCACAATAGAAGCTCCACATAATTCTACTCCACATTTGATACCATATCTGAACTTTGATCCAAGTGTGGTTGATGTGCACGAGTGAGGCCTTCTTTGGCTTTTAGAGCATGCCTTTCTGGAATCTTTATTCTAGAAAATGGTCCTTCTTTGTTGGGTCTCCAGGACCAAACAATTGCATCTACAATCTCCCACACTTATAGGTCCTTATAGTTGATAGCCCAATAACCCTTCCAACAATTACTGTAAGCTTCTCTTCATGTTTCAATGCAGCCTTTCTTGGACAAATGGTGGAGCATCCTTCTCTCCATGTTTCAATGGACCCTAGCCTGGACAAGTGGTGAACCTTTGCTTCTCTCTATGTTTCAATAGAGTTAGCTTGGACAAGTGGTGGATCTTGTAGCCCAACCCCAATGTAAAACTTATCATGGTCACTCCAAGTGGTGAGAAAGAAAAACCTTTAAGATATAGCCTTATAGGTTGGACAAGTGGTGGACCTTAATACCGTGATCTTCTTAATATAATGACATAGAGTGGATAAGCGGTGAATCTTGAGACCAAACCACTCATTCTACTAGTGATAATAGCTTGGACAAGTGGTGGACCTTGAACGTAAACCCCCCATGTTTCAATAAAGTTAGCTTCAACAAATGGTGGAGCATCCTTCTCTCCACGTTTCAATGGAGCCTAGCTTAGACAAGTGGTGGACCTTTGCTTCTCTCTATGAGAAGAATAGAGTTAACTTTGATAACTGGTGGACCTTGAAAATAAACCGCCATGTAAAACATATCACGGTCATTCCAAGTGGTGACAAAGAATACCCTTTAAGATATACCCTTATAGGTTGGACAAGTGGTCAACCTTAACACCCTGATCTTCTTAATATAATGACATAGACTGGAAAAGTGGTGAATCTTGAGACCAAACCACTCATTCTACTAGTGATAATAGCTTGGACAAGTGGTGGACCTTGAACATAAACCCCCCATGTTTCAATAAAGTTAGCTTCAACAAATGGTGGAGCATCCTTCTCTCCACGTTTCAATGGAGCCTAGCTTAGACAAGTGGTGGACCTTTGCTTCTCTCTATGAGAAGAATAGAGTTAACTTTGATAACTGGTGGACCTTGAAAATAAACCGCCATGTAAAACATATCACGGTCATTCCAAGTGGTGACAAAGAATACCCTTTAAGATATACCCTTATAGGTTGGACAAGTGGTCAACCTTAACACCCTGATCTTCTTAATATAATGACATAGAGTGGAAAAGTGGTGAATCTTGAGACCAAACCACTCATGCTACTAGGGATAATAGGTTGGACAAGTGGTGGACCTTGAATTTAAACCCCACATATACAAAATATCATGGGTTTCAGGTATTTCAATGGATCCTAGCATCTTGGAGACATGGTGCAACTTGCTTCTCTATATGTTTCAATGAAGCCTATCTTCGACAAATGGTGAATCACCCTTCTCTCCATGTTTCAATGGAGCCTAGCTTGTACAAGTGGTGGACCTTTGCTTCTTTCTATGTTTCCATAGAGTTAGCTTGGACAAGTAGTGGACCTGGGAACCAAACCCCCATGTAAAACATATCATGGTCATTTCAAGTGGTGAGAAAGAATACCCTTTACAATATAGCCTTATAGGTTGGAAAAGTGGTCGACCTTAAAACCGAGATCTTCTTAATATAATGACATAGAGTGGAAAAGTGGTGAATCTTGAGACCAAACCACTCATGCTACTAAAGATAATAGGTTGGACAAGTGGTGGACCTTGAATGTAAACCCCCCATGTACGAAATATCATGGGTTTAAGGTATTTCAATGAAGCCTAGCATCTTGGAGACATGGTGCAGCTTGCTTCTCTTCATATTTCAATGGAGCCTATCTTGGACAAATGGTGAAGCATCCTTCGCTCCATGTTTCAATGGAGCCTACCTTGGACAAGTGGTGGACCTTGGAAGCAAGCCCCCATGTAAAACCTATAATGGTCACTCCAAGTGGTAAGAAAGAATAAGCTTTAAGATAAAGCCTTATAGGTCGGACAAGTGGTGGACCTTAACACACACATATTCTTAATATAATGACATAGAGTGGAAAACTTGTGAATCTTGAGACCAAACTACTCATGCTACTAGCGATAATAGCTGAAACAAGTGGTGGACCTTGAAAGTAAACCCCCCATCTACGAAATATCGTGGGTGTAAGGTATTTCGATGGAGCCTAGCATCTTAGAGACATGGTGCAGCTTGCTTCTCTTCATGTTTCAATGGAGCCTATCTTGGACAAATGGTAGAGCATCTTTCACTCCATGTTTCAATGGACCCTAGCTTGGACAAGAGGTGGACCTTTGGTTCTCTCTATGATTCAATAGAGTTCGCTTGGAAAAGTGGTGAACCTTGAAACCAAACCCTCATGTAAAACCTATCATGGTCACTCCAAGTGGTGATAAAGAATAACCTTTAAGATATAGCCTTATAGGTTGGGAAAGTGGTGGACCTTAACACCCAAATATTTTTAATATAATGACATAAAGTGAAAAAGTGATGAATCTTGAGACAAAACCACTCATGCTACTAGCGATAATAGCTTGGACAAGTGGTGGACCTTGAACGTAAACCCCTCATGTTTCAATAGAGTTAGCTTTGACAAATGGTGGAGCATCCTTCTCTCCATGTTTCAATGGAGCCTAGCTTGGACTAGTGGTGGTCCTTTGTTTCTCTCTATGTTTCAATAGAGTTAGCTTGGACAAGTGGTGGACCTTGGGACCAAACCCCCATGTAAAACATATCATGGTCAGTCCAAGTGGTAAGAAAGAATAACCTTTAATATATAGCCTTATAGGTTGTGGGTTTAAGGTATCTTGATGGAGCCTAGCATCTTGGAGACATGGCGTAGCTTGCTTCTCGTCATGTTTCAATGGAGCCTATCTTGGACAAATGGTGAAGCATCCTTCTCTCCATGTTTCAATGGACCCTAGCTTCGACAAGTGGTGGACCTTTGCTTCTCTCTATGTTTCAATAGAGTTAGCTTGGACAAGTGGTGGACCTTGGAACCAAACCCCCATGTAAAACCTGTCATGGTCAGTCCAAGTGGTCAGAAAGAATAACCTTTAAGATATAGCCTTATAGGTTCGGCAAGTGGTGGACCTTAACACCCAGATATTCTCAATATAATGACATAGAGTGGAAAAGTGGTGAATCTCGAGAGCAAACCACTCATGCTACTAGCAATAATAGGTTGGACAAGTGGTGGACCTTGAATGTAAACCACCCATGTATGAAATATCGTGGGTTTAAGGTATTTCGATAGAGCCTAGCATCTTGGAGACATGGTGCAGCTTGCTTCTTTTCATGTTTCAATGGAGCCTATCTTGGAAAAATGGTGGAGCATCCTTCTCTCCACGTTTCAATGGACCCTAGCTTGGACAAGTGGTGGACCTTTGCTTCTCTCTATATATGTTTCAATAGAGTTAGCTTGGACAAGTGGTGGACCTTGGAACCAAACCCCAATGTAAAACCTATCATGGTCACTCCAAGTGGTGAGAAAGAACAACCTTTGAGATATAGCCCTATAGGTTGGAGAAGTGGTGGACCTTAAGACCCATATATTCTTAATATAATGACTTGAGTGAAAACGTGGTGAATCTTAAGACAAAAACACTCATGCTACTAGTCATAATAGCTTGGACAAGTGGTGGACCTTGAACGTAAACCCCCCATGTTTCAATAGAGTTAGCTTCGAAAAATGGTGGAGCATCCTTCGCTCCCTGTTTCAATGTAACCTAGCTTGGACAAGTGGTGGACTTTTGCTTCTCTCTATGATTCAATAGAGTTAGCTTGTACAAGTGGTGGACCTTGAACGTAAACCCCCCATGTTTCAATAGAGTTAGCTTCGAGAAATGGTGGAGTATCCTTCTCTCCATGTTTCAATGGACCCTAGGTTGGACAAGTGGTGGACCTTTGATTCTCTCTATGATTCAATAGAGTTAGCTTGGACAAGTGGTGGACCTTGGAGCCAAACCCCCATGTAAAACCTATCATTGTCACTCCAAGTGGTGAGAAAGAATAACCTTTAAGATATAGGCTTATAGGTTGGACAAGTGGTGGATCTTAAATCCCAAATATTATTAATATAATGACATAGAGTGAAAAAGTGGTGAATCTTGAGAGAAAACCGCTCATGCTACTAGCGATAATAGCTTGGACAAGTGGTGGACCTTGAACGTAAACCCTACATGTTTCACTAGAGTTAGCTTCCACAAATGGTGGAGCATCCTTCTCTCCATGTTTCAATCGAGCCTAGCTTGGACTAGTGGTGGACCTTTGTTTCTCTCTATGTTTCAATAGAGTTAGCTTGGACAAGTGGTGGACCTTGGGACCAAACCCCCATGTAAAACCTATCATGGTCACTCCAAGTGGTAAGAAAGAATAACCTTTAATATGTAGCCTTATAGGTTGGACAAGTGGTGAACATTAACACCTAGATATTCTTAATATAATGACATAGAGTGGAAAAGTGGTGAGTCTTGAGCCCAAACCACTCATGCTACTAGCAATAATAGCTTGGACAAGTGGTGGACCTTGAAAGTAAACCACTCATCTACCAAATATCGTCGGTTTAAGGTATTTCGATGGAGCCTAGCATCTTGGAGACATGGTGTGGCTTGCTTCTCTTCATGTTTCAATGGAGCCTATCTTGGAAAAATGGTGGATTATCCTTCTCTCCATGTTTCAATGGAGCCTAGCTTGTACAAGTGGTGGACCTTTGCTTCTCTCTATGTTGCAATAGAGTTAGCTTGGACAAGTGGTGGACCTTCGAACCAAACCCCCATGTAAAACATATAATGGTCACTCCAAGTGGTGAGAAAGAATAACCTTTAAGATATAGCCTTATAGGTTGGACATGTGGTGGACCTTAACACCCAGATATTCTTAACATAATGACATAGAGTGGAAAAGTGTTGAATCTGGAGAGAAAACCACTCATGCTACTACCGATAATAGGTTGGACAAGTTGTGGACCTTGAATGTAAACCCCTCATGTATGAAATATCGTGGGTTTAAGGTATTTCCATGCAGCCTAGCATTTTGGAGACATGGTGCAGCTTGCTTCACTTCATGTTTCAACGGAGACTATCTTGGAGAAATGGTGGAGCATCCTTCTCTCCATGTTTCAATGGACCCTAGCTTGGACAAGTGGTGGACCTTTGCTTCTCTCTATGTTTCAATAGAGTTAGCTTAGACAAGCGGTGGACCTTGGAACCAAACCCCAATGTAAAACCTATCATGGTCACTCCAAGTGGTGAGAAAGAACAACCTTTAAGATAATACCTTATAGGTTGGACAAGTGGTGGACTTTAACACCCAGATATTCTTAATATAATGACATATAGTGATAAAGTGGTTAATCTTGAGGCAAAACCACTCATGCTAGTAGTGATAATAGCTTGGACAAGTGGTGGACCTTGAACGTAAACCCCCCATGTTTTAATAAAGTTAGCTTCACTTCATGTTTCAACGGAGGCTATCTTGGAGAAATGGTGGAGCATCCTTCTCTCCATGTTTCAATGGAGCCTAGCTTGGACAAGTGGTGGACCTTTGCTTCTCTCTATGAGAAGAATAGAGTTATATTCGATAAGTGGTGGACCTTGGAAACAAACCCCCATGTAAAACATATCATGGTCATTCCAAGTGGTCATAAAGAATACCCTTTAAGATATACCCTTATAGGTTGGACAAGTGGTCAACCTTAACACCCTGATCTTCTTAATATAATGACATAGAGTGGAAAAGTGGTGAATCTTGAGACCAAACCATTAATGCTACTAGGGATAATAGCTTGGACAAGTGGTTGAACTTGAATTTAAAGCCCACATATAAAAAATATCATGGGTTTAAGGTATTTCAATGGATCCTAGCATCTATGAGACATGGTGCAACTTCCTTCTCTTCATGTTTCGATGAATCCAATCTTTGACAAATGGTGAATCATCCTTCTCTCCATGTTTCAATGGAGCCTAGCTTGTACAAGTGGTGGACCTTTGCTTCTCTCTATGTTTCCATAGAGTTAGCTTGGACAAGTGGTGGACCTTGGAACCAAACCCCCATGTAAAACATATCATGGTCATTCCAAGTGGTGAGAAGGAATACCCTTTAAGATATAGCCTTATAGGTTGGAAAAGTGGTCGACCTTAAAACCCAGATCTTCTTAATATAATGACATAGAGTGGAAAAGTGGTGAATCCTGAGACCAAACCACTCATGCTACTAAGTATAATAGGATGGACAAGTGGTGGACCTTGAATGTAAACCCCCCATGTAAGAAATATTGTGGGTTTAAGGTATTTCAATGGAGCCTAGCATCTTGGAGACATGGTGTAGCTTGCTTCTGTTCATGTTTCAATGGAGACTATCTTGGACAATGGTGGAGCATCCTTCTCTATAGGTTTCAATGGAGCCTAGCTTCGACAAGTGGTGAACCTTTGCTTCTCTCTATCTTTCAATAGAGTTAGCTTGGACAAGTGGTGGACCTTGGTACCAAATCCCCATGTAAAATCTATCATGGTCACTACAAGTGGTGAGAAATAATAACCTTTAAGATATAGCCTTATAGGTTGGACAAGTGGTGGACCTTAACACCCAGATATTCTTAATATAATGACATAGAGTGGAAAAGTGGTGAATCTTGAGAGCAAACCACTCATGCTACTAGTGATAATAGCTTGGACAAGTGGTGGACCTTGAATGTAAACTCCCCATGTACAAAATAACATGGGTTTAAGGTATTTCGATGGAGGCTAGCATCTTGGAGACATGGTGCAGCTTGCTTCTCTTCATGTTCCAATGGAGTCTATCTTGGACAAATGGTGGAGCATCCTTCTCTCCATGTTTCAATGGAGACTAGCTTGGACAAGTGGTGGACTTTTGCTTCTCTCTATGTTTCAATAGAGTTAGCTTGGACAAGTGGTGGACCTTGGAACCAAACCCCCATGCAAAACCTATCATGGTCACTCCAAGTGGTGAGAAAGAATAACCCTTAAGATATAGCCTTATAGGTTGGACATGTGGTGCACCTTAACACCCAGATATTCTTAATATAATGACATAGAGTGAAAAAGTGGTGAATCTAGAGACCAAACCACTCATGCTACTAGCTTTAATAGGTTTGACAAGTGGTGGACCTTGAATGTAAACCCCCCATGTTTCAATATAGTTAGCTTGGACAAATGGTGGAGCATCCTTCTCTCCATGTTTCAATGGAGCCTAGCTTGGACAAGTGATGGACCTTTGCTTGTCTCTATGAGAAGAATAGAGTTAGCTTGGATAAGTGGTGGACCTTGGAACCAAATCCCGATGTAAAACATATCATGGACATTTCAAGTGGTGAGAAAGAATACACTTTAAGATATACCCTTATAGGTTGGACAAGTGGTGATCTTCTAAATATTTAAGGACATAGAGTGGAAAAGTGGTGAACCTTGAGACCAAACCACTCATTCTACTAGCGATAATAGCTTGGACAAGTGGTGGATCTTGGAGCCAGACCCCCATGTATAACCTATCATGGTCACTCCAAGTGGTGAGAAAGAACACCCTTTCAGATATATCCTTATAAGGTTGGACAAGTGGTGGACCTTAACACCCAGATCTTCGTAATATAATGACATAGAGTGGAAAAGTGGTGAACCTTGAGACCAAACCACTCATGCTACTAGCGATAATAGGTTGGACAAGTGGTAGACCTTGAATGTAAACCCCCATGTAAAACCTATCATGGTAACTCCAAGTGGTGAGAAAGAATAAAGTTTAACATATAGCCTTATAGGTTGGACAAGTGGTGGACCTTGGAACCAAACCCCCATGTAAAACCCCCATATACGAAATATCATGGGTTTAAGGTATTTCAATGGAGCCTAGCATTTTGAAGACATCGTGTAGCTTGCTTCTCTTCATGTTTCAATGGAGCGTATCTTGGACAAATGGTGGAGCATCCTTCTCTCCACGTTTCAATGGACCCTAGCTTGGACAAGTGGTGGACCTTGGAACCAAACCCCCATGTAAAACCTATCATGGTCATTTCAAGTGGTGAGAAATAATAACCCTTAAGATATAGCCTTATAGGTTGGACAAGTGGTGGACCTTAACACCTAGATGTTCTTAATTTAATGACATAGAGTGAAAAAATGGTGAATCTTGAGACCAAACCACTCATGCTACTAGCGTTAATAGGTTGGACAAGTGGTGGACCTTGAATGTAAACCCCCCATGTTTCAATAGAGTTAGCTTCGACAAATGGTGGATCATCCTTCTCTCCATGTTTCAATGGAGCCTAGCTTGGACAAGTGGTGGACCTTTGCTTCTCTCTATGAGAAGAATAGAGTTAGCTTGGATAAGGTGTAGACCTTGGAACCAAAACCCCATGTAAAACATATCATGGACATTTCAAGTGGTGAGAAAGAATACCCTTTAAGATATACCCTTATAGGTTGGATAAGTGGTCGACCTTAACACCCAGATCTTCTTAATATAATGACATAGTGTGGAAAAGTGGTGAATCTTGAGACGAAACCACTCCTGCTACTAGGGATAATAGCTTGGACAAGTGGTGGACCTTGACTTTAAACCCCACATGTAAAAGATATGGTGGGTTTAAGGTATTTCAATGGATCCTAGCATCTTGGAGACATTGTGCAGCTTGCTTCTTTTCATGTTTCAATGAAGCCTATCTTCAATCAATGGGGGATCATCCTTCTCTCCATATTTCAATGGAGCCTAGCTTGGAAAAGTGGTGGACCTTGGAACCAAACCCCCATGTAAAACCTATCATGGTAACTCCAAGTGGTGATAAAGAATAAAGTTTAAGATATAGCCTTATAGGTTGGACAAGCGGTGGACCTTAACACCTAGATATTCTTAATATAATGACATAGAGTGGAAAAGTGGTGAATCTTGAGACCAAACCACTCATGCTACTAGAGATAATAGGTTGGACAAGTGGTGGACCTTGAATGTAAACCCCCCATGTACAAAATATCATGGGTTTAAGGTATTTTAATGAAGCCTAGCATCTTGAAGACATGGTGTAGCTTTCTTCTCTTCATGTTTCAATGGAGCGAATCTTGGACAAATGGTGGAGCATCCTTCTCTCCATGTTTCAATGGACCCTAGCTTGGACAAGTGGTGGACCTTTGCTTATCTCTAAGTTTCAATAGAGTCTGAGCTTGCACAAGTGGTGGACCTTGGTACCAAACCCCCATGTAAAACCAATCATGGTCACTCCAAGTGGCGATAAAGAATACCCTTTAAGATATAACCTTATAGGTTGGACAAGTGGTGGACCTTAACACCCAAATCTTCTTAATATAATGCCATAGAGTGGAAAAGTGGTGAACCTTGAGACCAAACCACTCATGCTACTAGCGATAATAGGTTGGACAAGTGATGGACCTTGAATGTAACCCCCCATGTACAAAATATCGTGGGTTTAAGGTATTTCAATGAAGCCTAGCATCTTGGAAACATGGTGCAGCTTGCTTCTCTTCATGTTTTAATGGAGCCTATCTTGGATAAATGGTGGAGCATCCTTCTCTCCATGTTTCAATGGACCTTAGCTTGGACAAGTGGTGGACCTTTGCTTCTCTCTATGTTTCAATAGTGTTAGCTTGGACAAGTGGTGGACCTTGGAACCAAACCCCCATGTAAAACCTATCATAGTCATTCCAAGTGGTGAGAAATAATACACTTTAAGATAAAGCCTTATAGGTTGGACAAGTGGTGGACTTTAACACCCAGATCGTCTTAATATAATAACATAGAGTGGAAAAGTGGTGAATCTTGAGACCAAACCACTGATGCTACTAGTGATAATAGGTTGGACAAGTGGTGGACCCTGAATGTAAACCCCCCATGTACGAAATATCATGGGTTTAAGATATTTCAATGCAGCCTAGCATTTTGGATACATGGTGCAACTTGCTTCTCTTCATGTTTCAATCAAACCTGGCTTAGAAAAATGGTGGAGCATCCTTCTCTGCATGTTTCAATGGAGCCTAGCTTGGACAAGTGGCAGACCTTGGAACCAGACCCCTATGTAAAACCTATCATGTGCATTCCAAGTGGTGGTAAATAATACCATTCAAGATATAGCCTTATAGGTTGGACAAGTGGTGGACCTTAACACCCAGATCTTGTTAATATAATGACATAGAGTGGAAAAGTGGTGAATCTTGAGACCAAACCACTCATGCTACTAGGGATAATAGGTTGGACAAGGGGTGTACCTTGAATTGAAACCCCACATATACAAAGTATCGTGGGTTTAAGGTATTTCAATGGAGCCTAGCATCTCGGAGACATGGTGCATCTTGCTTCTCTTCATGTTTCAATGGAGCCTATTTTGGACAAATAGTGGAGCATCCTTCTCTCCATGTTTCAATGGACCCTAGATTGGACAAGTGGTGGACCTTTTCTTCTCTTTATGTTTCAATAGAGTTAGCTTATATTAGACAATTAGTAGACCTTGAATTTCTCCATGTTGTCTAGAGTTGAGCTTGGACAAGTGGTGGACCTTACTTCTCCCTTCCCTTAGTTTACTAGCTTAAAAGATCACTATGTATACTTTCTTAGATCTAGCTTGAACAAGTGGTGGACCTTGTATTCACACAAACTCAATCCATTACAAAAAAGTATATGTTAAAATAACATTTGGTTTTTTTTTGTTTCAAGAAAGATGGCTCCAAAAAAACAGGTTGCAAGGGTTGTTGTGTCAGTTGACTATACTTGCAATGATCTTAGGAAATGGTATTTGGACATACATGGTATAGCGGGTGCACAATTTCATAAGGTGCATCTATTTATTGCCAAAAAGGAGAATGACAGCTTGTTTGAAGATGTTGGACAAGTTGTGGAAGCATCTGTCTCTGTAGTTGATAGTCATCCGGAGGTGGAATGCATTGACATTCTAGTTCCAATGAATCTAGAATTTCAACTATCTCCAGGAGCATATGCATTGGAGCGCATGTCTAGAAACAAAGAAGAGACAATGTTTTCTTGAGGATGGAAGTTTGCAAAATCAAATCCAAATATCACAACAGATCAACTTCAAAGCTCCATCATTGCCACACTACAACGAAAAAAGGTGAAAGCTTCACGACCACCATCCACAAAGAAGCAAGAAAAAGTGCAGAAAGTAGCAGCTAAGCAAACTATTTCCATTGTGGATGTAGACAAGGCATCTTTGGCATCCTCATCAATAGAGGGTTCAATGTCAAAGATGAGAATTGTGGATCCAGATGTTTTAGAAGCTGAGGCCATGAAAGGACAAGAAAAAGATATAGGTGGAATGAATAAGTACATAAACTATTTTCCTTTCCAATTAGGGAATTTGATATCCCTATTCAAAATTGTTGGCTTTCTCCTGATCACTATAATGCACGTATTATGGATAAAAAACACGTTGAAAGTGTGTTATTTGGATTTTCACGGAGTACGACCAAGCCTGCAGCATGTGCATATTTGATGCGTGTTCCAAATGCAAAGTCAAAGAAGGGGACTCCTTTGGAAGTAGAAGAGGTAGAAGAGCAAAAAATTAAAGATTATCATTATTGGATTCTTGATGGGCAGCATTCAATCTATGATGCAAAAGTTTTGCTTCACAATGAACAAAACAACAAAGAGATATTTGAAAGACTGATTAGCGTGTATAAATTTACAAAGGCTTGCATTGTTGTGAATGCTCCTCCATTTGTTGCAACTGCTATATCTGCCATTGCAAATGAGGAGGCTCAGGCATTGTATGTCAAGCAACCTTACAGCCAAATATTGAGACATTTACGGAGTCAATGGATCTTCTCAGGACAACCACCAAAGGCAGCAAGTGAAATTGCAGAGGGACATGCATCTCGTGCCGGATGGGATGTAAGTTATTTTCTTTGTCTTTTTTATAGTGTTTAATTAACAAATATTTCTCAATAGTTTAATTATTTCTCTATTTCTTTTTATGATTTTCTTCGATTAGCAAGAATGAGTGCAGCAGCAAGTTGGATTGCTAAACAGGCACACATGGTCACGTACTCTGATTTAATTTATGATTGCTGGATAGAAATCATTGAAAGGCTAGAAGAGGAGAATAAGAAACCCCCAACAATTGTATTTAGATACCTTTGTGGCCTCAAGGAATCAGAGGTAAAGACTATTCAAGAAGAGATTAGAGATGAGAAGATTTTACTGTCAAAGAGTACAAAGGATGGTGATGCAACTGACATGTATGATCGAATCAAGCAGTTGAAGCAAGACAAATTGATTCAAGATGTACTTCTTGAAGGCTTCAACAATTTGAATGAGTCTTCACCATGTAAAGACTGGGAGGAGGTGGTCAAAATGTATAACATCAATGATGTTGTTTATAAAACACTTTTAATGCTACGCGAGGAATGGATCAGATCTAGTTTGATGCGTGAAACAAAGAAAATGGCTTTTCCAGATGGAGCAATAAAATACATGCAATGGGAAATTCACCTTCAAAAGGAGAAAATTGAGCCTAGAGATTTTCCATGGTCAATCGATGTGGTGAGCCTACAAATGGAAGGAAATCTCTACTTGATGCGCCACTTCAATAATAAAGTGCCTATTGGCTTATGTGTTTTAGATATGACAAAAAACGTTGGAGGCAATTTGAACTGGAGTGAGGAGACATTTAACAGTGCTTTGGATGGGATCTTGGCTATTGCTGGAGGGTCAACAGATCCTGGATTTGTCTTTCTTGCATTTGTGGATTTCACTAACTTCACAAAATTGCAATGTGCCTTTCACGCCATGGGAGATAATCTGAGCTACCATTGTTGTGGTGCATTGCATCACTTTCCATCAGCTCCTTGCAAAGGAGCAATTCAATTCCTAACACTTATTGCCTTCTTGGGACAAGGAAATGCATTTGAAGTCTTGAGAAGAAGATCAGAGGAACATCCCATGCCAATTGATTGTTCTCTTCTTCAAGTAGCAGATAACGATATGTCAGATTTGCAATATTTGGAGGCCAAAAAAAGAGCTTTGGTCAAGAACTACATTCGTACATATTGTTTTGAAGACCGCAAGCTTGTCGATGTTTTTTGTGATGGTTCCTTGGTTGCACAAGAAGGAATACAGAAGAAAAAAGAAGTTATATGCTTAGTTGATAGTGTGGAGGAGGCAAAAAACGTGGAGACCATGCTGCTAGACTTTGTTAAGTCTCATGAAGATATAGAAAAATGGGCTGGACTTCAACAATCCACTTCGCAATCAGACGACATTGTGCCTGTTACAGAGGAGTGCTCTCCATGAAGAGAAGAAGAAAAACAGCAACAACATCCTCTGTCAATGGAGGACTTTTTGGGAATGGAGACACGTATGTTTTGAGTTTCTTGTGCATGTTAGTGTTTCTTGTTACTGATTTGATACTCTTAATGTTAGATTTTTCTTTATATAGTATTGATTGAGTTTGTATTTTTTATCTCAAGCATTCAAGGTTTGAATGTAAATAGTAAATTACTTGAGTTTTTGAATGGTGGATCTTTAGACTAAAACTGTAACATTTAATACTCACAAAGACTTAATTACTTAAGAGCTTGAACTCAATAAGTTTTGGACCTTTTATCAATACCCCCTTGATATGATACATTAGATTTTAGCATGGTTAAATGGTGATGCTTCATAAATTGAACCTAGCTTAGACAGGTGCTGGAGCCTAAACTTAAACTAACCTTGCTAGAAGGGAGCTTATGTTTGGACTTTGAGAGCTAGCATAAGTAATCAATTAGAGCATAGATTAGACATGTGGTGGTGGCCTTAGAGACCAAAATTTTAATGAGCTTGGAAAGGTATTTAAGTACTACAATTTACTTAGTTTTAGTACTCACTAAAGGCATAGCTTGACAAAAGGTGGACCTTACATGGATCCTAATTTCAAGAGGTGTGGTAGACCTTCAAACCAAGCTCATATAGCTTGGACATGTGGTGGACCTTGCATGGAGACTAGTTTAGACAAGTGTAGTACACCTTGTAACCAACACCCATTTGTTATATTAGCTTGGACAGGTGGTAGACCTTGCTTTTATGTTTCAATGGAGCATATTTTGGACATGTGGTAGACCTTGTTTCTCTCCATGCTTCAATGGAGAGAAACATTAGCTTGGACAAGTGGTGGACCTTGCTTTTATGTTTTAAAGGAGGATATTTTGGACAAGTAGTAGAGATTGTTTCTCTCCATGGTTCAATGGAACCCACCTTAGACAAGTGAAGTACCTTGATACCAAACCCCCATAATACAACCTATTAAATAGGTTGGAAAATTGGTGGGATATGAAACCATCCATGATAGAGCATAGTATAGGTGAAAACATAGTGGTCCTTATATCAATTACCCATGAGTACCTTGGACAAGTGGTGGACCTTGATTCTCTCTATGTTTCAATGGATCCTATCTTGGACTAGAGATATATCTTACTTATTTCCATGCTTCAATGGATTGTAGCTTGGATAAGGAGTGGACCTTCAAACAAAACTCCACAGCATAGCATATATTAACAATTCATGGGTTTTATAGAGATTTTCTTGCCTATTTTGGAGAGTTGGTAGACCTTTCTTCTCCATGCTTCAATGGATCTGAGGTTGGACAAGCGGAGCTGGAGAAGTGGGCAACCTTAAAATGAAACCTCCCATGCTACAACCCATCATAGATCGTATATGTAGTGGACCTTGAAACTCTTTTATGTCCCTAGCTTAGAGAAGCATTGCACTCTTGATTATCTCCATACATGAAGGCAAGGTTGGACAAGTGGTGGACCTTCAAAACAGAATCTCTATGCAATAATAGGCAAGTGGTGGAGCTTGTTTTCTCCATGTTCCAATGGAGCCTAGGTTAGACAAACAATGGAGCTTGCTTCTCTCCATGTTTCAATGGATCCTAGCTTAGAAAAGTGGTGGAGCTTTGATTCTCTCCATGTTCCAATGGACCATAGCTTAGACAAGTGGTAGACCTTGAAAAACACCCCCCGTATACAACATATTATGGGGTTTTCATGTTTCAATGGAACCTAGTGTAACATTTAATGGCCTAATAACTTATGTGTAGCGGAAATTAGCATGAACATAGTGGGAATTTCATTAGAATAGATTCCTAATGAGAATTACAAGAGTGCTTGGGTGGAGAGAGCAACAAAAAGAATAACACCTAATTAGATAGCATCGACAATACTTTCAAAAGAGAGAGAAATTAAGCTATTGACAACAGTTGAGGACCGGATTTTCATGGAGCCGGTCCCCCCTCCAAAAGGCTTTGTATTATGGTTTCTCCCATCAAGAGAGACATTGTAGAATACAATTCTTTGTGTTCCTTAAAGACTAGCTAGTGCAATGAAGATGGAAACTTCATGCACTAAGCAAAACACTTAGCAAACAGAACTTGAATTATCCCCGTTCTCAGACCCAAGACCTCACACACCTTCGAAGATGGTGAGAGCTAGCAAGGTATGAGAGTAGATTGAGAGGAAGAAGGAGTATCTTACGAGAAAGATGTACATCTCCTCACATAATCACTCATATGTAGCATAGCTTAGCTTAGTAATTAGCTTTGTAGAGGAGATGAGCATGCATTGAATCTTGGCTCTTGGTTGGATTTGCATCCACATGCCAAGAGAGTGTTGATGTAGGCTTCTATTTCACAAGCTTGGAGTAGGTGATGAGTTCTCCATTAAAGCTTGGGAAGAGATAGTCTTCTCTTTCTTCACACATGAGCCTGTGTGAGTGTGTGTGTGATAATGCCTTGCAAAAATCATCCCCCTCTCTCTCTTGGGCGAGCCCTCTTGCTAATTGCTCTTGCTGAAGCCTCATTGGCCCTCCCCAAGTCAAGCCAATTACAATTAAGCAGCATAAGTGATAGCCTTCTGACATGTGTCCCCCTTTCCCCTTTTGTGAGAGCTTTAGGTAGTTAAATAATTAAACTAAAATCTCATTGGACCCCTTTGCCTCCTGGCCAATAGGAATCAGGCAAGCCATGGGGCTCATGAATGCTCATTGGACCCCTTGGGAGACTGCCCAATAGTCTTATAGGAGACTTAAATCTCATTGGTTTCTTTTATTAAATGTTTTTAAATTAATTAAACTAGATTTACTCTAGCTTAATTCTCATTGGTCCACTTCAAGGGTCATCCAATAGAAATTGGGCACACCTTGTGGGCATCTGGCCTAGGGAGCTGACATGTGTCCCTCATTCCCTTTGTGTAAAGGGAGCCTGTGTGTATGTGTGTGGCTTTCTCTATCATCCCCTACCTTTAGGGCTCTCCCCCTCCCATGTAGGGATGTGCAAAAACTTTTAGGGCACACACAAAGCATCCAATTTTCCCTAGGGTTGACCTTTGGACACAACCTTTGAATTTTGGAACCTTAGCATTTTGGAAGTCTTAATGGGCTGAAACTTAGGGTCTTTTTAGCCCATTGTTGCACATGGCTCTTTTGCAGATGGCCCCCCCTTTGGATCTCTATTTTCCCTCCTTTGGATCCCTACTGTGGCCGGTCTGCTATCTTAACCAATATTCTAGCTTTTTCTCCCCTGGCCTTCCCCACATTAAATGATCGGTTTAATATGAGAAAATCATTTAGGAGAATTAGATATTAATTATTATGACATTACCTCTCTCTTGAAATCATAGTCGTCCTCGACTATGGTGTAGAGAAGATAAAGCATGTTCATGAGTCCTTTTCTTAACGGGTAGAGGATGAAGGAGTACGAGCGGAAGTGCGACGCGAGAGAGAGTGCGAGCAGAAGAGCACGACGATATGGTGAACTCTCTCTACTGTAATGTGTAGAGCATAGTGAGTTCTTATTAGGTTTTTACAAAAGGATATGTGTACATACCTGGTGGCCCGCCCACTTACCTGGGTGACCACATTGGGCTTTATACCCCAACAACCTCCCACTTAAAGTCCAATGTGGTACTTTAAGTGTGAGAGAAGCTACTATACAAGCTAATATACAAGACATGTAGAGAAGTGATGTACTACCCTACACCTAACTGCTTGTGAAAATGCGCAAAGCCCTCTAAGGGAAGTCCTTTTGTAAGTAGATCAGCAGGATTTTCTGTGGTGTGAACTTTGACAAGCTGAAGTTGCTTATCCTCGAGCATTTCCCTGATGAAATGATACTTCAAATCCACATGCTTTGTCTCTGAGTGATAAACTGGATTGCGAGCCAATTGCATAGCACTTTGACTATCACAATATAACACAGGCATCTCTTCTTTGATTCCCAAATCTGTTACTAGTCAATTAAGCCAAATTGATTCTTTGCATGCCTCTGATGCTGCAACATATTCAGCCTCTGTAGTAGACTGAGTAACACAATCTTGTAATCTAGAACGCCATGATGCTGCTCCACCAGCCAATGTAAAGACATACCCTGACGTAGACCTTCGGTTGTCTAAGTCACCTGCATAATCTGAGTCTGTAAAACCCTTTACACTTAGCTCCTTACTCCCATAGCATATACGCATACTCTTTGTAGCTTTCAGGTATCTAAATATTCCTTTCATTGCCTCCCAATGTTTCTTGCTTGGGTTTGACATGTATCGACTCACTACTCCCACTGCAAATGCAATGTCTGGGTGAGTAGCAATCATTGCATACATCAAACTACCCACTGCAGACGCATATGGAATCTTATCCATTTCAACCTATTCTTCCTCAGACACAGGACAATCTTGTTTGCTAAGTTTCACATATGGTGGCAATGGAACACTCAATGCCTTTCCCTTCTCCATATTGAAACGTTGCAAAACGTTGTCAATATACTCTGTTTGAGATACTTTGATCTGTCTCTCTCAATGCGCATACCAAGTATATGACTTGCCTCACCCATGTCTTTCATGTCAAACAATTTTTCCATCTTTGACTTCAAAGCTGAAATTTCTTCCAAGTGCTTGCCAGCAATCAACATTTCATCAACATACAAAATAAGGATCAACCAACTACCATCCTTAGCCTTCTTTGTATATAGACAATGATCAAACTCACTACGTTTGTAGCCTTGAGAAAGCATAAACTTGTGGAATTTATGGTACCATGCCCTCGATGATTGTTTTAAGCCATAAAGACTCTTTAACAATTGGCATACCCAATCTTCCTTGCCTTTCTCAACAAACCCTTCGGGCTGCTGCATGTAAATTTCCACATCTAAATCACCATGCAAGAACGCTGTCTTGACATCCATTTGGTGCAACACCAAATCTAATATGGCAACCAATGCAAGAAAGCATCTCAATGTAGTCATCTTGACCACCGGAGAGAAGACTTCATCAAAGCCAATGCCTTGTTCTTACTTAAAGCCCTTGGCAACAAGCCTTGCTTTGTACTTTGGGTGACTATCATGAGCGGTGATCTTATACCTGTAAACCCATTTACAAGGTAGAGCCTTTTTGCCCCGTGGTAATTTAACTAGCTTCCATGTCTTTTTTTTATGCAGAGCTGTCATCTCTCACTGCATGGCCAATTGCCAATTCCAGGAGTCCTTCATTTGCATTTCTTCCTTGTAACATGAAGGCTCATTGCAATCAGTCAACATGACATAGTTCATAGATGGAACAAACCTATCAGGAGGTCGGGTGACACGTCCAGATCTACGCACAATAGGTTGCTCAGGCTCAGCCACAACCTGTGGTTCCACTCTATCCTGTCCTTGCTCCTCTTGAGCCCTGACATTTTCTCTTGCACATGCAGGTCCATCTTCTTGGAAGACAACTCTTCTAATCTCCTCAACTTTCTCTGGTTTAGAATGATATTTGGCTTCATTAAAGTGAACATCATTGCTGTGGATAACCCAGTCAACATGACATAGTTCATAGATGGAACAAACCTATCAGGAGGTCGCGTGACACGTCCAGATCTACGCACAATAGGTTGCTCAGGCTTAGCCACAACTCGTGGTTCCACTCTATCCTATCCTTGCTCCTCTTGAGCCCTGACATTTTGTCTTGCACATGCAGGTCCATCTTCTTGGAAGACAACTCTTCCAATCTCCTCAACTTTCTCTGGTTTAGAATGATATTTGGCTTCATTAAAGTGAACATCATTGCTGCGGATAACCTTTCTGGATTCTGGATCCCAAAGTCTGTACCCCATCTCACCAGAATTACCATAGCCTAGAAAGATGCACTTTCTACTCTTTGGCTCAAGTTTGTTCCTAAATTCCTTTGCAACGTGAGTATATACCTCACAGCCAAAGACTATGAGATGCTTGTATGAGGGCACCTTGCCTGACCATACCATCTCTGGCACTGAATCCTTCTACAAAACCTTGCTAGGAGATCTATTTACAAGATGAACAGCTGTTGATACAGCTTCAGCCCAAAACCCATTTGGCAGCTGTCCATTAGACAACATACTTCTGACCTTCTCTTGTATGGTCCTATTCATCCTCTCAGCAACACCATTTTGAGGAGTATTGTAAGGAGCAGTAAGTTCACGTTTGATACCTTTTGACTCACAAAAGTCCTGAAAGGTCTTTGCAACATACTCTCCACCATTGTCAGTGCGTAAGCATTCTGATTCTCCACAAGTGTCACAAACGTTTTGAAAACACTAAACGCTTCATCCTTGTTCTTGAGAAAGTAAACCCATACTTTCCTCGAGTAATCATCTATAAATTTCATAAAGTAATAAGCTCCCCCTAGAGATAGGTTAGGCATAGGTCCACACAAATCACTATGAACAAGTGCCAACTGTGTATCTCTTCTACTGCTTCTATGCTTATGTGGTTGCTGTGTTTGCTTACCATACAGACAATGTTCATAGAATTCAAAATCATTAAATGAAAAGCCAGGCACATAACCAGAACGAGACAATATTTCCATTCCCTTCTTCGACACATGTCCTAACCGGCAATGCCACAAAGAAACGTTCGGCTGCTCAGTTACATTGATTACATTTTTAGAGACATTTGATACATAAATCATGTAAAGTCCTCCAGACTTTACTCCATGTGCTACTGTCATAGAACCCTTGGATATCTTCCACATGTTCTGTCCAAAAGTGGTGACGTAGCCAGCATCATCAAGTAAACCTGTGTTGATCAAGCTCTTTGTAATTGCGGGAACATGTCTCACATTCTTCAGTGTGAAAGAAGAGCCATTCTGAAATTTCAATTGAACATCTCCAACACCTAAGATCTCACATGTCTGCCCATTTCCTAGCCGAACATGATCTTTAGTGGTCACATAAGAGGTAAACCACTCCTTGTTTGGAGACACATGAAGTGATGCCCCTGAGTCTATAATCCAGTCACTCAGTGCATTTCCATCAGATGCTGTAAGAAGAGCTGAGTCCATTGTATTCTTCAAGAAGTAGATGTCTCCTGACACTAGACTGTCATCCTCTGCAACACTGTTTGTCACATTTATTTCTTGAATCTTCATTGAGGACTTGTTCTTCTCACCATGGTCTTCAGCTTTCTCTTTGCCTTTTTCTGCTTTCCATTCTCTACAGTCTCTTTTCATGTGACCCTTCTTGCCACAATGGTAGCATTCTATGTCACTTTTGCCTTTAGCACTGCGGGACTTGATACGAGGCTGATTCCTCTTTCCACCTTTGTACTTTTCTTCGGTCCTTCCCCTGACAACTAAGGCTATTCCTTTGCCTTTGTCCATGATTGTCTTTCTATTGGTTTCTTCAGTAAGCAGACTTCCTTCTACACCTGCTATGTTCAAACCATCTGGAGGTGTAAAATTACTCAAAGCTGTGCGAAAAGTGTCCCAACTTTCCGGCAATGTGATCAACAGGAACATAGCTCTAAGAGGTTCATCAAACTTGACACCTTGAGCTCACAACTGACTATAGATTGTGTTGAATTCATTCAGATGATTGGACATAGGTGTCCCTTCTTTCATCTTCAAGTCAACAAGATTCTTAAGCCAGTATACCTGTGAAGTTGCACTCTGCTTCTCATAAAGATCACTCAGCTTTAACCATGCTTGATAAGCCGACATCTCGTCTGCTACATTGAAGTAAACGCTTTCTGCCAAAGTCAGCATAATGGTAGAAAGTGCCAATTCATCCATTTCGCTCCATTCATCTTCGTCCATATCTTCTGGTTTTATCCCCTTGAGCTTTATAGGTTTTATCTGCTTCTTTTGTACCAACACATGCCAAATCTGCTTCTTCCACAATGGGAAATTGGTTCCATCCAGCTTCTTGATATTGTAAAGAGCAGTGTCCTGTGATCCAGCCATAGCTATGCTTCACAGTGGTTTACTTTCCTGGGAAAAATTCGGCAGAGTTTCCCCTGTAAACTGACCTCTGAACCAATATCAACCTGTCAAATGAACCAAGAAAGCTTCAGATTCTGCATAAATTTCGGCAGAGTCTCCTTTGTAAAATGGCTCTGGTGTACTCAAAAACAGACGAAAAAACAACTCAAAAAACAATGTCTCTCTGACACTGTAAGCTGTGGGTAAACCTGTCCTACACTTGCACAGTCTCTCACTGTCCTGTCACTGTCCTATAAGCATAGACTGCGATAATGCCTCAACGGCAGTAAAGCAAAGATGCAATCCCAACTGTTTAACTCACAGTCAATACATCCTAGCTGCCTATCTAAGGGTGCTCGAGGGATCGCTCCAAGACCTGTATCACCGAAAGGATCTCAACATTCAAGAATCCCCCAGCTCAATAAAATCTCACTCGACCCTCAACAAAGGCTGCAATAAATCTGACAGTACAAAGACTTCCCACAAAGTCATACATCCACAAATTTCCCACTGTATGCTGTAACCGTTGCGGCGGTTGTTTGCTGCGTGACTCACAGCCAGCAAACCCTCAACAGACATACATCATCTCTGACAATACATCCCATGTGGAAGTACCTGCAATGTCAGGATGAAATCCGGAATATCAAGCAGCAAACACAAGCTACCTGATGAACTAGTGGATGTCGCCTACAGTCTGTGTGTAGATGCGTTCGTGTTGTATGTGACACGCCTCCAAGAACTGTGAGCCGTCCTTCGATGTGTAGACAGCCACAAATCAACACTCTGAGAGTGTTGATATCCTCAGCACCTGCAATCGTAGACCGAAAACCCCAAATTTGCAAAGTCAGATCTGCACCCGCCGAGACCACGTAGTCGAAAATGGCCTACGCAGACCTTTGTCCAAGCCGAACGGTGGCCGAGATGACCTCAGAATGAAATTCTGAGAACACCAATTCCTTCGGCCTTCCCCACGAGATTTGGGGCCGTGTCTTCGCCTGTCGAATTTCACTCCAATCTGAGCTGGTGACTCTACCTCCTGCAGTGCTGCCCCGAGCCTTGATTTGAGCTCTGATACTAGTTGAAGGAGTACGAGCGGAAGTGCGACGCGAGAGAGAGTGCGAGAAGAAGAGCACGACGATATGGTGAACTCTCTCTACTGTAATGTGTAGAGCATAGTGAGTTCTTATTAGGTTTTTACAAAAGGATATGTGTACATACCTGGCGGCCCGCCCACTTACCTGGGCGACCACATTCGGCTTTATACCCCAACAGAGGATTCCTATGTTACCCTACGACATCATTCCACAATGGATGACTAGTCCATTTGGCGCTTGAGAGCCTGAGGCTGCCGCAAGCATGTCTGCACATTAGTCCTATCAGTCTTCCATAGTAGAGTGACAAGCTCTACTTGGTGTTTGGGAGACGTCGTCTCCGCAAACTTGATCTAAGCATGCATACTACTTCATTTTTGTGCACAAATAAAGAAAAAGAGAGTCTTATAAGACAGAAATTTTGTTCATTTTTAACATTTTGTACATTTTCTTACTCTTGGGAAGCATTGTAAGCATTGACAAGGTTTAGGTTATCCTTTAATTGTATGCCTTGCATCCATCTAGCATCTTCAAAAGGATAATTCTTAAAATTAATAAGATATTGTCGGATAGTCTTACCACCTCTTAGTACCTTGTCTTCATGTCGGAGAATGGACTCAGGCTGCAGCACCTCTTCTTGGTCCTCAATCTCCGGTGGGTCTTCAATAGTTGGTTCTTGAGGTGGCTCTCCTTTGTAAGGCTTTAATAGGATCACATGAAAAGCATTGTGTATGAGCCAATGATTGGGCAACTTGAGTTGATAGGCCATCTCATTGATTGGCCTAAGAATCTGAAAGTGACCATAGTACCTTTTTGCTAGTTTAGCATAGTACTTTTGGTGACCTGTAGGATTCTTGACCGTTGTGTGCCTTAATCGAGCCCTGGGAAACTTTAACAAGACCCAATCGTTTTCTTTAAAGGCTTGGGCTCTTCTATGCTTGTTAGCAGCAGCCTTTTGCCTTTGCTATGAGATAGAGATAGCATCTTTAATCTTTTGGAAAGATTCTTGTAGGTCTCGGCTATACTCATCTGCAGCGAAGATCTTCCCATGTACCTTAAGTAGCAAGGGACTTTTTGATCTTCCCTCAATTACCTCGAAAGGTGCTTTTCCCGTGGAAGTATGTACAGTGTTATTGTAAGCATACTCCACTAAGGGTAAGTACTTCTCCCATTGGGATCTTTGATCTAGTTCCGTTACATAGGCTTTTAGTAGATCGAGAATGGTTAGGTTATCTATTTCACTTTGGCCATCAGTTTGTGGATGATAGGCCGAAGAGAAGTTTAGCCTTGTTCCTAAATTCTCAAAGAGACCCTTCCAGAAATTACTGGTCATTCTAGGATCTCTATCCGACACTATGGACATGGGCAAGCCATGGTACTTGAAAATTTGTGAAATAAAGAGGGTTGCCATTTGATGGTCTTTGATAGTCTTTTTGACAGGTATAAAATGAGCTTGTTTACTAAACCTGTCTACTATCGTCCATATCCCCGTATTCCCATGGATAGACTTAGGCAATCCAAAGATAAAATCCATGGATATGCTCTCCCATGGTGAATTAGGGATTGGCAAGGGTTGAAGCAATCCAAGTTGCTTCCCTCTATCAAATTTTGTCTTTTGGCATACCACACATTTGGAAACATACTCTTGTATGTTCACTTTCATGGTAGGCCAATAGAAATATGTTTCAATTCCCTTTAAGGTAGATTGAATCCCTCTATGCCCCGCATAAGGTGGAGCATGAGATTCATACATTACTTTCTCACGTAGTGAGTTAGTAACGCATAGTCTATTGCCATAGAGAAGATAACCATCTTGTAAAGTAAATGGTTCTTCTTTCTTCCCTAATGCAAGGGCTGAAATCACATCTCTAAAATCGGGATCAATAGCATACTCATCTATCATTGAAAATAGATCATTGTGAGTTGCTATGGAAACCGCATTCACTCTCGTCCGTCTTGAGAGTGCATCAGCTACTTGATTATGCTTGCCAGCAATGTGAGCAATATGAAAATGAAATTGCGAAAGGAAATTTGCCCACCTCATTTGTTTGTCGGAGAGCTTGGTCTGCGTCATGAAGTACTTAAGACTTTGGTGATCCGTTCGCAGAATGAAAGGAGTCCCCAATAAATAGTGCTTCCATGAGTCTAAGGCATGTAGAACTGTAAGGATTTCCTTTTCGTATATGCCTAGAGCTTGCTCAACAGGGTCGAGCCTTCGACTCCATAGCCTATGGCGTGCCCTTCTTGGAGCAAAACAGCTCCAAGGCAATCACCAGAAGCATCGCATTGGACCTCAAATGGTTTTGAGAGATCCGGTAGTGTAAGCAGAGGTTGAGAGATAAGCTTTTCGAAAGCATTGTTCTCCTTAGCAGACCATGTATACCTAACGCTTTTCTTTGTTAGTTTATGTAATGGTCCCGAAATTTGTGAGAACTTTTCTATGAAGCGTCTATAGTATGCACACATACCTATGAAGCTTCTTAGTTCATGAAGATTCCTTGGTTTAGGCCATCCTTTTATTACCTCTAACTTGGATGGATCCATTTGGATGCCATCTTGAGAGATAATGTGACCTAAATACTGAATCTCTTGCAAGAAAAATTCACTTTTCTTTAAATTAACATAAAGTTTATTCTCTCTTAAAACTTGAAATATTACCTGGAGGTGTTTCTTGTGTTCCTCCAATGAATTAGAGTAGATGATAATATCATCAAAGAACACTCCAGTGAAGGTTCGATGAGGCCTGAACAGCTTCTCCATCAAGCGGTTGAATGTGGCTGGTGCATTGGTCAAGCCAAAAGGCATGACAATGTATTTGTAGAGACCAAATGTAGTACGAAATGCGGTCTTTACAATGTCTTGATCAACTATCCTTATTTGATGATAGCCACTTTTTAGGTCAACCCTACTGAAGTAGGTCGATCCTTGTAGCTTATCAAATAGGTCTTCTACCCATGGAGCGGGAAACCTATTCTTGATAGTGATCCTATTTAGTGCTCTATAGTCCACACACATATGATATGTGCCGTCTTTCTTTTGCACTAATAGCACAGGTGAGCAAAATGGAGATGAGCTTGGCCTAACCATACCCTTCTCAACTAACTCATGCACTTGCCGCATAATCTCCTCTTGTTGAGCTTGAGAAACTCTATAAGGAGGTTTATTAGGCGGTGAACTTCCTGGAAGAAGTTCAATTGCATGGTCATCATTACCTCGTTTAGGAGGTAGCTCACAAGGGATGTCGTCAATAAAAACATCTTGAAACCCCTTGAGAAAATTGGATAACTCTAATTCCTTTTGGTTGCTTTTATTTTCTTTTGCTAAAGCATTAGGTTCATTTTGAGAGTCTTTAACAAACATCATGTACACGAAAATAGATCTCTTTATTGACTTGTTGAAAGCTGATGTATGTACAATGAGGATGGTGTTACCCATTTCCTTAGCATCTATATACATGTCTTTTTCCCTGAACTTAAAGGAGATTCTCCTTTTAGGAAATTTAACATCAGCAGCCAGGCGGTCAAACCATGGTGCCCCTAGGATTACATCCTCATGCTTGAGAGGAGAGATAAAGAAGTCCTCTTTGTCCACATATCCTTGGACATGAAGCCTCAATTTCCCGATTAAGGGATTGACTGAAGCTTCTTGCCCCTTGAAGGCACTGTCTGCGGGTAGGACATCTCCCATCTCGTAGGATTGTATTCCTAGCTTGGTGGCCAACTCTATAGATATAAAATTGTGAGTAGAACCAGGGTCAAAGAGAATAAAAGCATCATGTTCTCTTACCTTTCCCCAAGCATGGCATAGAGGAGATCCTTTGTGCTGAGTTTGGTGAGTCTCCTCCTCTTGGATTTCAACCAAGGAAGCTCTAGGAGGATCTTGGCGGTTGTTCTTTTGGGGACAAGCGCGGTACGCATGCCCTTGTTCGCCGCACTTGAAACACCGGTTATCCTTACGATAACGCTCAAGATCTTCAGGAGAGAGTTTATTCTTACCTTTGTAAACTCCCTTCTCTTTAGCTTTGTTGGAGTTGCCCTTAGGAGACTTTTGGACATTGTCCTTCCCTTTAGGCTCATTGGAACCCTTGTTTTCCGGGGGCTTATTATTTCTTTTTGCCCCCGTTTGGAAATTGATTCGAGAGGCGACAATAGTGTGGTGTATTACTGCCGATATGGTACGTGGTCTTTGGGAGTTGACATACTCCGCCATTTCTTCGGTTAAGCCCGCACAAAATTGTTGCTTTTGCTCTCCAAAATCCAACTTTTTGAAGACAGTGGCTTTGAGTTGTAGGTCCCAAAACTTGTCTACATATTTGTGGATAGATTCATTGGGAGAGAGCTTTAAGCTTCGCCATTCGGTGAGTACTTTGTCTTTGGCATCGGTGGCCAAAAACTGCTTCATAATGGAAGCTTTTAAAGCTTTCCATGTTCGTGGAGCTTTACCGTTGGCTCATAGGCTAGACCACCATTGTCTGGCGGACTTTTGAAAGTGCATAGCTACATGGTGTAGCTTAGAGGACTCTGTGAAGCCCTCATCTCCAAACGCTGCATCAAATTGTTGGATAAAGGCCAAGACTTTGTCCACCATTTGTCGAAACTCTCTTCCATTAAAACATGAAAAAACTCAGCTATGTTGTACATGGGACTTTTTCCCAAGGTCCACCACTTGTCCAAGATAGGATCCATTAAAACATGGAAATAAACAAAGCTCCACCACTCATCCAACCTTTAGAGTTGCGAAGTGTATGGGTTGTCTAAACTAGGTATGGGAAAATAATTTAAGGTCCACCACTTGAAACATGGAGCGAAGCAAGCTCCACCATGTATCCAATATGCTAGACTCCATTGAAACACCCTAAACCAATGATATTTTGTACATAGTGGATTTACATTCAAGGTCCACCACTTGTCCAACCTAGTATCCCTAGTAGCTTGGTAGATTTGGTCTCAAGATTCACCACTTGTCCACTCTATGTCATTGTATTAAAAAGGATTGGGTGTTAAGGTCCACCACTTGTCCAACCTATAAGGTTATATTTTAAATGGTTTTTTCTCTCACAACTTGAACTACCCATGATATGTTTTACATGGGAGTTTTGCTTCAATGTCCGCCACTTGTCCAAGCTAACTCTATTGAAACATAGAGAGAACCAAAGGTCCACCACTTGTCCAATCTAGGCTATATTGAAACATGGAGAGAAGGATGCTCCACCATTTCTCCAAGATAGGATTCATTGAAACATGGAGACAAGAAAGCTCCACCATGTCTCCAAGCTAGGATCCAGCTAAATACCCTAAACCCATTTTATTTTGTATATGCGGGGTTTTATTTCAAGGCCCACCACTTGTCTAACCTATTATCCCTAGTAACACGAGTGGTTTGGTCTCAAGATACACCACTTGTACACTCTATGTCATTATATTAAGAAGAACTATGTATTAAAGTCCACCACTTGTCCAACCTATAAGGTTCTATCTTAAATGGTATCCTTTCTCACCACTTGAAATGACCATGATATGTTTTACATGGGGGTTTCATTCCAAGGTCCACCACTTGTCCAAGCTAACTCTATTCAAACATAGAGAGAAGCAAAGGTCCACCACTTATCCAAGCTAACTCTATTCAACATGGAGAGAAGAAAAGGTCCACCACTTGTCCAAGCTAACTCTATTCAAACATAGAGAGAAGCAAACTTTCACCACTTGTCAAAGCTAGGCTCCGTTGAAACATGGAGAGAAGTAACCTCCATCATTTTTCCAAGATAGGTGCCATTCAAAAATGGAAATAAACAAGATCTACCATGTCTCCAAGATGCTAGGCTCCATTGAAACACCCTAAAACCATGATATTTTGTACATGGGGTTTACATTCAAGGTCTACCACTTCTCTAACGTATTATACCTAGTAGCATGAGTGGTTTGGTCTTAAGATTCACCACTTATCCACTCTATGTCATTTAATAATAAGAAGAACTATGTGGTAAGGTCCACCACTTGTCCAACCTATAAGGGTATATCTTAAATGGTATCCTTCACCACTTGTCAAGGTCCATCACCACTTTTCTAACCTATAAGGTTATATCTTGAATGATATTTTTTCTCATCACTTGTAATGCCCATGCTATGTTTTACAAAGGGGTTTCATTCCAAGATCCACCACTTGTCCAAGCTAACTCTATTGAAACATAGAGAGAAGCAAAGGTCCACCACTTGTCCAAGATAGGCTCCATTGAAACATGGAGAGAAGGATGCTCCACCATTTCTCCAAGATAGGTTCCATTGAAACATTGAGAGAAGCAATCTCCACCATGTCTCCAAGCTAGGCTCCATTGAAATACATAATTTTGTACATGAGGGGTTTACATTCAAGGTCCACCACTTGTCCAACCTACTATCCCTAGTAGCACGAGTTGTTTGGTCTCAAGATTCACCACTTGTACACTCTATGTCATTATATTAAGAAGAACTATGTGTTAAGTTCCACCACTTGTCCAACCTATAAGGTTATATTTTAAATGGTATCCTTTCTCACCACTTGAAATGCCCATGATATGCTTTACATGGGGGTTTCATTCCAAGGTCCACCACTTGTCCAAGCTAACTCTATTAAAACATATAGAGAAAGAAAGGTCCACCACTTGTCCAAGCTAGGCTCATTGAAACATGGAGGGAAGGAACCTCCCCTGTTCACCTAGACAGGCTCCATTGAAACATGGAGAGAAGTAAGCTCCACCATGTCTCCAAGTTTTTAGGCTCCATTGAAATACTCAATACCCATGATATTTTGTACATGGGGGGTTTACATTCAAGGTCCACCACTTGTCCAACCTATTATCTCTAGTAGGTTTGGTCTCATGATTCACCAATTGTCCACTCTATGTCATTATATTAAGAGGAATTGGGTGTTAAGGTCCACCACTTGTCCAACCTATAATGTTATAGCTTGAATGGTATTTTTTCTCACCACTTGTAATGCCCATGACATGATTTACATGGGGTTTTGTTCCAAGGTCCACCACTTGTCCAAGATAACTCTATTGAAACATAGAGAGAAACAAAGGTCCACCACTTTTCCAAGCTAGGCTGCATTGAAACATGGACCTTAATACCAAATTATTTCTAGTAGAATGAGTGATATTTTGTACATGGGGGGTTTACATTCAAGGTCCACCACTTTTCCGACCTATTTTCCCTAGTAGGTTTGGTCCTTAGTTCACCACTTATCCACTCTATGTCATTATATTAAGAATAATTGGGTGTTAAGGTCCACCACTTGTCCAGCCTATAAGGTTCTATATTCAATGGTATTTTTTCTCACCACTTGTAATGCCCATGATATGTTTTACATGGGGGTTTTGTTCCAAGGTCCACCACTTTTCCAAGATAACTCTATTCAAACATAGAGAGAAACAAAGGTCCACCACTTGTCCAAGCTAGGATCCATTGAAACATGGAGAGAATGATACTCCACCATTTATCAAAGATAGGTTGCATTGAAACATGGAGAGAAGCAAGATTTACCGTGTTTCCAAGATAGGCTCCATTGAAACACTCTAGGGGGTTTTATTTCAAGGCCTACCACTTGTTTAACCTATTATCCCTAGTAGCATGAGTGGTTTGGTTTCAAGATTCACCACTTGTACACTCTATGTCATTATATTAAGAATAACAATGTGTTAAGATCCACCACTTGTCCAACCTATAAGGTTATATCTTAAATGGTATCATTTCTCGTCACTTGAAATGCCATGATATGTTTTACATGGGAGTTTCATTCCAAGATCCACCACTTGTCCAAGCTAACCATATTGAAACATAGAGAGAAAAAAAGGTCCACGACTTGTCCAAGCTAGGTTCCATTGAAACATGGAGAGAAGGAACCTCCACCATTTCTCCTAGATAGGCTCCATTAAAATATGGAGAGAAGTAAGTTCCACCATGTCTCCAAGATGCTAGGCTCCATTGAAATACGCAAAACCCATGATATTTTGTACATGGGGGATTTACATTCAAGGTCAACCACTTGTCCAACCTATTATCCCTAGTAGGTTTGGTCTCACGATTCACCACTTTTCCACTCTATGTCTCACCAATTGTAATTCCCATGACATGCTTTACATGGGGGTTTTGTTCCAAGGTTCACCACTTGTCCAAGCTAATTATATTGAAACATAGAGAGAAACAAAGGTCCACCACTTTTCCAAGCTAGGCTATATTGAAACATGGACCTTAATACCAAATTATTCCTAGTAGGATGAGTGATATTTTGTACATGGGGGGTTTGCATTCAAGGTCCACCACTTGTCCAACCTACTTTTCCTAGTAGGTTTGGTCGCAAGATTCACCACTTATCCACTCTATGTCATTATATTAATAATAATTGGGTACTAAGGTCCACCACTTGTCCAACCTATAAGGTTATATATTTAATGGTATTTTTTCTCACCACTTGTAATGTCCATGATATGTTTTACATGGGGTTTTTTTTCCAAGGTCCACCACTTGTCCAAGCTAGGCTCCATTGAAACATGGAGAGAATGATACTCCACCATTTATCCAAGATAGAATCCATTGAAACATGGAGAGAAGTAAGCTCCACCATGTCTCCAAGATGCTAGAGTCCATTGAAATACCCAAAACCCATGATACTTTGTACATGGAGGTTTACATTCAAGGTCCACCACTTGTCCAACCTATTATCCCTAGTAGCATGAGTGGTTTGGTCTCAGGATTCACCACTTGTCCACTCTATATCATTATATTAAGAAAAATTGGGTTTCCATATCTAAATGGATCTTTTCTTGGATAAGTAGTAGACCTTGAGACCTAAATACCCATTCTACACTAGAGAATTGGTTAAGCCTTATGCACTTCAAGCATACCTTTAACAACAAGTAGTAGTTATTAGTTGACTTAAGTCTAGTTGAACTCCATGGTATTGAGACTAAGAGAGAGTGTAGCATAAAAATTAGTTAGGATTTTAATTGGATTTTTTTCTATTAATGAGTAGATCATAGATGGATTTTGGTATCTAATAAAACCTTAGGGTAGACAATGTAAAACTCGTGTCTATTGTTGTGTTTGCATTAAGTGTTCTTGTTCTTTAATTTCAAAATCATTACAGAAAAATGGATTGGCTATATGCTGGCATAAATTGAAGAAAACTATTGAACTACCCATCCAACCTCCTCCAAGGAATGAATCACCTCCTTATCACCTACCACTTGCTTTCAAGGACATCAGAAGAGTACTTATCTTGGATCTAGAGGGGTTACTTCTCAAGACAATTGAAATGAAACATGGAGATTCTATGCCAGCTTGGGCTCAACACATGCGACTTGTGGAGGATAAAGATGAAGTTTATCATGTGGTGCGACCAAACGCACAAAGTTTTTTGGATTTTTGTGTTGAATACTTTGAGCTATGGATATGGAGTTGCTATAACTTAACAAGGGTGCAATGCATCACACAAAAATGTTTTCTTGAGCAGTATACCAAGTTCAAGGTGTTTATGAGTAACAAAAATTGCCAAAATCCAAATATCATGTTAGGATTTACAAGGGTTTATCACAAAACTTTGAGTGATATTTGGAAGATATTTTAGGATTTGGATGCAAACAATACCTTAATTTTTTATGACACTCCATATAGGGTGATGTGGAACATGCCAGGGACATATCTTATATTTCCAAAGATGTGGAGGCAAACTTCCGAGCAACTTCAAAACTTCTTGCAGAGAACCATAATTCCATGGTTGGTAGGATGGTTGTATGCAAGAGATAAGAGAGTATATACATACAACACAATTGTAAATCAGTATAGTGATTCTGAGACAAATTATGTCCTTGGTGTGTACTTGTCAACACGAAAGCATTGAATAAATATAGCCATAAGATGCTTTTTTTATTCTAGTGTGTATCTTTCAACCTTTGTATAATTTGATATAGTCTTTTTTTTTAAAAAACAAAGGTGTGTCAATTTTATGAACAGTTCAATGGAGTGCACCCTACTCTAAGGGGACTTCAATGTACTATTGGAGTGCATCCTATTGTAAGGGGACTTTGATGTATTGCTAGAGTGCAGCCAAATTTTTGGGGACTCATTTTTTATTTGATTGGGGCCTATGTTGGGTCATATAGTAAAAGAAATTCATTTTTTGTCAATTCATATCGAGGTTGCATTTATTTGTAGCTATGAGAGAACTGATGTTTGATGTCAAAATAAAACTTGTAAGTGTGGATTAGAGAATTCATGGACTTTAAATATGTGAGAGGGATATTTTTCTTGGGCAGAAATGTTTGCTTCAAGAATTTTGTCATTACATACTTTATGTGAAAGAGTTTTAGAACCTAAAAGACTTTGAAAAGAAAACTATGGAATCTAAGTGCATGTATTCTTGAATGGCTTGAAAGTTGATGTATACATGCATGTCGCCTTGATGAAGATTTAGATCTGACAAGATGCAAAGCTAGAATTCTTGGACGTTACCTTTGTCAATTTGGTAATAACATATTTAACTTTCTTTTCTTATGGGTGAAAAATATATTATTATGTGCATTTGGAACCTAATTGCTTGACCTTCAAACCAAGATTCCTATGTTATTTTTTCATATACTTTTTTGTAATGAATTAAGATTGTGGATACAAGGTCCACCACTTGTTCAAGCTAGATCTAAGAAAGTATATATATACTAAGTCTTCAAACTAGTAAACCAAGGGAAGAGAGAAGCAGGGTCCATCACTTGTCCAAGCTCATCTCTAGACAACATAGAGAGAAGTTAGGTCTACTAATTGTCCAATATAGTCATGGAGAAATGATAGAAGGTTGATCCACTTGTCCAACCTATCACCTCTAGTAAAATGGGAGGTTTGGCCTTAAGATTCACCATGTAACCAACCTATACTTCATTGTATTATGAAGAGTAGAAAAGAAAAGCTCCACCACTTGTCTAAGGTAGTTCCAAAATCAACATGGAGAGAAGCAAGCTTCACCATTTTTCCAAGATAGGCTCCATTAAAACATGGAAAACCTCATATATGTTGTACATGAAAGATTTTTTCCAAGGTCCACCACTTGTCCAAGCTAGGATCCATTAAAACATGGATAGAAACAAGGCTCCACCACTCGTCCAACCTTTATAGCTGCAAAGGGTACCGGTTGTCTAAACTAGGCATGGGAAAATAATAGAAGGTCCACCACTTATCCAATATATTATCTCTAATAGCATGGGAGGTTTGGTCTCAAGATTTAGGAATTGGCTGGCCTGTATTTCATTGTATTATGATGAATTTGGTTTTAAACTCAACTACTTAGCCAAGCTATAAGTTTATATCTTGAATGGTATTCCTTCCCATCACTTAGAAAACCAATGATATGTTGTACATGGGGGGGTTTGTTACAAGGTCCACCACTTGTCCAAGTTAGTTTAATTGAAACATGGATGAAGTCAAGCTCCACCATTTGTTAAAGCTAGACTCCATTGAAATCTAGAAAATCCATGCTATGTTGTACATGAGGTTTTTGTTTTAACGTCCAACACTTGTCCAAGCTAAGATCCATTGAAACATGGAGAGGAGAAACACTCCACCACTTGTCCAAGCTAGGAAACATTGATGGTAGTTGGTTTAGTTTGAAGATCCACCACGTGTCTAAGCTAACTCTATTGAAACATAGAGAGAAGAAAAGGTCCACCAATTGTCCAAGCTAGGCTCCATTGAAACATGGACAGAAGCAAGCTCCACCATTTCTCCAAGATAGGCTCCATTGAAACATGGAGAGAATCAAAGTTCCACCATTTCTCCAAGCCAGGCTCCAGTTGTCCAACCTATTAGGTTATATCTTAAATGGTAATCTTTCTAATCACTTGGAATACCCATGATATGCTTTACATGGGGGTTTTGTTCCAAGGTCACCACTTGTCCAAGCTAACTCTATTGAAACATAGAGAGAAGCAAAGGTCCACCACTTGTCCAAGCTAGTCTCCATTGAAACAAGGAGAGAAGCAAGCTCCATCATTTCTCCAAGATAGGCTAACCTGGATAAGTGCACCTTTAAACCAACCTTCCTATGAGGCAATAGAGCATATGCTACATATTTTATGTATGCCCCATGCCTCAAATTAAGAAGTTATAGATTAGAAGTGGACCTTGCTTGAATGTCACATGCAATAAATTAAGGAAAAATAGCCAAGTGGATTGTATTCCTCAATGGATCCTTGCTTTCACAAGTTGTGAACCTTGAGTCACTTTTACATTAACTTGGACAAGTGGTGGACCTAGAAACCAAGCTCTCCATGTTGAGATAAGTTATAGGTAGGACAGTAGAACATAGACAACGATAATGGATGCAATATACTCGTCTCCTAATAATCCAATTGATTGAAACCATCGTATTTTAGTTGTTTTCATTGTGTATTGTATGTGCATAAAGTGGAATGAGACCTTAAGAAAACTCAAATTTTTGACAAAATCTCTATATTTTGTACATGATATATATTGAAAGTTGTCCAACCTGGGAATTGGGATTTTCCCACTTTACCTAATATGGTCTTAAGCCATATGGATAGCTAGATGAACTGAAGGAAAAAATTGATAGCTCAAGATGGCACACCCAGTCAAGCCATATGACCATGTGACAAATTGAGACTATATTTGTAATTATATACAAAATAAAGACAAACACTTTCCTACACTCTCTTGGATCCATGTCAAAGAAGGCATCAAGTAGTATGGCCGATCCATCACGGATATCCGCATATAGCATGAAGCTCTCCCTTCAGGCCTTAAAGTTGACTCCCTCCCCTAAATTTTGACTAAATATACACGAATCTTAGTTTACATTTTTTGAGCTTCAAATGACTCTTAGCGTGTAGAAGTTGAGCGTCGATGCTGTGAGGCCCTCTATGGTCCTGGATGCTTAGATTTTCTTAGATCAATTACTTTGATCAATCAATGTACCTCTGGTGTGGGTGAGATCTAAAATCTGTTGTCACGACTGCTCCTCTGACTGTAAAGAAATTTGTGATCTTTAAGGTCATCTCTCTCTCTGGTCGGCTAGATCTTTAAGGTCTCTTGGGATATGAATATGAAATCCCTGGCCAGTGCAAATTATGGAATTCAGTACAGCTACCACGTGAGCATGTCAGCATGAATTTTTGATGTCCGTACAGCTGCCACATCATCAGCCAATCAATGAATTTTCGAGCAGTCTACCACGTCATCAGCCGTCGTACAGTCTGCGAAATCATCTGTTGCTTTGTGTGTGTAGGGTAGTATTGCCACATCATCAATTTATGACACATAGAGCTAACTCAAAAGCTACACAACACATTGGTGCTCTTTTTATCACTGTTCAAGAGTAACATGGCAAGGAATACTTTCACATCATAAAGTTAGGGCATTGCGACACTCTTTTGGGCATACCTTGGCATGGCATCTATCTCATTCATCGATATGTCAAGCGTGCATTTTCTGGTCGAACTAGGAGCATTCATTTGCCCAACATTGTACCACGCCTAGGCAATTAGGACATTTCATGTATGAACGTTCGACATTAGGTAAGATAGATAAATCACAATGTAGGTGATGGTTTAGCAAGGCTGGTCACTTGTTCCAAAATCATGTATAAGGCCATAAATATCTGACCTTACAAACTACTTAAATGGTGTAGATAAAGAGATCAACTGCATCCATCGATCCAATTAGACATTTCCTTTCCCTCCAATGTTGCAACTTGGAGGACACCACTTGGTGATATGCCATTGATCACAAATGGGCCGTTACCTCACTTTTTCAGTTTCTTGGAGTGTTGTTTCAAAGTGTCGATTAATACATAGTCATCCTTTTCAAACTCCTTGTTTATGATGTGCTAGACATAAGATTCTTTCATCTACCATTTTTATGTTTGGATGGCTACAACCACTTTGAGTCTCAGCTCAGATGGTTGTGTTAGCTATTCTAGTCTTTCCGAGAACTCATGTCTTGTCCATCCTAATTCTTGTGCAATGCAAAGTGTAGGAATCAAGAACTCCACAGGTAGTATGAAATTTATCCCAAACACCAATTGAAAGGCGTCGTATTCTATGGAGTTTTTTATGCTACCGGATATGCCTATAAAGCTCAGTGTAGTTTTTGATCCCAAACCGCTCTTGATTCGCTAACAAGTTTTGTGAGCACTATGCATAGAATTTTGTTTGTGCTCTTGGCTTCCCCATTCGCTTGAGGGTGGTAGGGTGTTTATTTAGAATGTAGCACCATAAACTCTCGCAATAGATACTCAACCATACCATTTATGAAATGCATCCCTTGATCACTCACTACCTCAATCGAAAGACCATATCTTGTGAATATGTTCTCATACAAGAACTCATATGTCAATCTGGCATCGTTCTTTTGTGTTGCTTTGGCTTCTACCCATTTGGTTAGATATTTTGTGGACACGATGTTATATTGAGCATGTGTTTCATATGTCAATGTGAGATAGGTCCAAAGAAGTCTATCCCCCATTTGGCAAAAGCCCTTGTCCGCACATCGGCCTCAATGGAATTTCATCTTGTCGCAAGCACTTTTATTCATTGGCAATCCTCACATCATTTGACATAATTCTATACATCCATGTGTTGGGGTATAAAGCCCAATATGGTCGCCCAGGTAAGTGGGCGGGCCGCCAAGTATGTACACATATTCTTTTGTTAAAACCTAATAAGAACTCACTATGCTCTACACATTACAGTAGAGCGATTTCACCATATCGTCGTGTCTTCTTCTCGCACTCTCTCTCGTGTCGCACTTCCGCTCGTACTCCTTCAACTAGTATCAGAGCTCAGATCGAGGCTCGGGGCAGCATTTGCAAGTAGCCAGAGTCACCAGCTCAGATTGGAGTGAGATTTGATAGGCGAAGACTCGGCCCCAAATCCTGTGGGAGCGCCCGAAGGGCTTGGTGTTCTCAGAATTACATTCTGAGGTCATCTCAACCACCGTTCGGCTTCGACAAAGGTCTGCGCAGGCCATTTTCGACTACGTCGTCTTGACGAGTGCAGATCCGACTATGCAAATTTGGGGTTTTTGGCCTCCGACTGCAGGTGCTGAGGATATCGACACTCCCAGAGTGTTGATTTGTGGCTGTCTACACATCGAAGGACGGCTCACAGTTCTTGAAGGCGTGTCACATACGACACGCGCGCATCTACACACAGACTGTAGGCGACATCCACTAGTTCATCAGGTAGCTTGTGTTTGCTGCTTGATATTCTAGATTTCATCCTGACATTGCAGGTACTTCCACATGGGATGTATTGTCAGAGATGATGTATGTCTGTTGAGGGTTTGCTGGATGTGAGTCACGAAGCAAACAACCGCCGCAGCGGTTACAGCATACAGTGGGAAATTTGTGGATGTATGACTTTGTGGGTAGTCTATGTACTGTCAGATTTACTGCAGCCTTTGTTGAGGGTCGAGTGAGGTTTTATTGAGCTGGGGGATTCTCGAATGTTGAGATCCTTTCAGTGATACAGGTCTTGGAGCGATCCCTCGAGCACCCTTAGATAGGCAGCTAGGATGTATTGACTGTGAGTCAGACAGTTGGGATTGCATCTTTGCTTTACTGCCGTTGAGGCATTGTCGCAGTCTATGCTTATAGGACAGTGGCAGGACAGTGAGAGACACGTTTACCCGCAGCTTACCCGCAGTGCAGGACAGGTTTACCCGCAGCTTACCCGCAGTGCAGGACAAGTTTACCCGCAGCTTACAGTGTCAGAGAGACAGTGTTTTTTGAGCTGTTTTTTGGTGTGTTCTTAGTACACCAGAGCCATTTTACAAAGGAGACTCTGCCAAAATTTTTGCAGAATCTGAAGCTTTCTTGGTTCATTTGACAGGTTGATATTGGTTCAGAGGTCAGTTTATAGGGGAAACTCTGCCGAATTTTTCCCAGAAAAGTAAACCACTGTGAAGCGTAGCTATGGCTGGATCACAGGACACTGCTCTTTACAATATCAAGAAGCTAGATGGAACCAATTTCCCATTGTGGAAGAAGCAGATTTGGCACGTGTTGGTACAAAAGAAGCAGATAAAACCTATAAAGCTCAAGGGGATAAAACCAGAAGATATGGACGAAGATGAATGGAGCGAAATGGATGAATTGGCACTTTCTACCATTATGCTGACTTTGGCACAAAGAGTTTACTTCAATGTAGCAGACGAGATGTCGGCCTATCAAGCATGGTTAAAGTTGAGTGATCTTTATGAGAAGCAGAGTGCAGCTTCACAGGTATACTGGCTTAAGAAGCTTGTTGACTTGAAGATGAAAGAAGGGACACCTATGTCCAATCATCTGAATGAATTCAACACAATCTATAGTGAGTTGTCAGCTCAAGGTGTCAAGTTTGATGAACTTGTTAGAGCTATGTTCCTGTTGATCACATTGCCGAAAAGTTGGGACACTTTTCACACAGCTTTGAGTAATTGTGCACCTCCAGATGGTTTGAACATAGCAGGTGTAGAAGGAAGTCTGCTTACTAAAGAAACCAATAGAAAGACAATGGACAAAGGCAAAGGAATAGCCTTAGTTGTCAAGGGAAGGACCAAAGAAAAGTACAAAGGTGGAAAGAGGAATCAGTCTCGTAGCAAGTCCCACAGTGCTAAAGGCAAGAGTGACATAGAATGCTACTATTGTGGCAAGAAGGGTCACATGAAAAGGTGGAAAGAGGAATCAGTCTCGTAGCAAGTCCCGCAGTGCTAAAGGCAAGAGTGACATAGAATACTACTATTGTGGCAAGAAGGGTCACATGAAAAGAGGCTGCAGAGAATGGAAAGCAGGAAAAGGCAAAGAGAAAGCTGAAGAACGTGGTGAGAAGAACAAGTCCTCAATGAAGATTCAAGAAATAAATGTGACAAACACTGTTGCAGAGGATGACAGTCTAGTGTCAGGAGACATCTACTTCTTGAAGAATACAATGGAATCAGCTCTTCTTACAGCATCTGATGGAAATGCACTGAGTGACTCGATAATAGACTCAGGGGAATCCCTTCATGTGTCTCCAAACAAGGAGTGGTTTACTTCTTATGTGACCACTAAAGATCATGTTCGGCTAGGCAATGGGCAGACATGTGAGATCTTAGGTGTTCGGGATGTTCAATTGAAGTTTCAGAATGGCTCTTCTTTCACGCTGAAGAATGTGAGACATGTTCCCGCAATTACAAAGAGCTTGATCAGCACAGGTTTACTTGATGACGCTGGCTACGTCACCATTTTTGGACAGAACATGTGGAAGATATCCAAGGGTTCTATGACAGTAGCACATGGAGTAAAGTCTGGAGGACTTTACATGATTTATTTATCAAATGTCTCTAAAAATGTAATCAATGTAACCGAGCAGCCGAACTTATCTTTGTGGCATAGCCGGTTAGGACATATATCCAAGAAGGGAATGGAAATCTTGTCTCGTTCTGGTTATTTGCCTGGCTTTTCATTTAATGATTTTGAATTCTGTGAACATTGTCTGTATGGTAAGCAAACACAGCAACCACATAAGCATAGAAGCAGTAGAAGAGATACACACTTGGCACTTGTTCATAGTGATTTGTGTGGACCTATGCCTAACCTATCTCTAGGGGGAGCTTCTTACTTTATGACATTTATAGATGATTACTCGAGGAAAGTATGGGTTTACTTTCTCAAGCACAAGGATGAAGCGTTTAGTGTTTTCAAAACATTTGTGACACTTGTGGAGAATCAGAGTGGCAAGAAGCTTAAATGCTTACGCACTCACAATGGTGGAGAGTATGTTTCAAAGGCCTTTCAGGACTTTTGTGAGTCAAAAGGTATAAAATGTGAACTTACTGCTCCTTACAATCCTCCTCAAAATGGTGTTGCTGAGAGGATGAATAGGACCATACAAGAGAAGGTCAAAAGTATGTTGTCTAATGCACAGCTGCCAAATGGGTTTTGGGCTGAAGCTGTATCAACAGCTGTTCATCTTGTAAATAGATCTTCTAACAAGGTTTTGCGGAAGGATTCAGTGCCAAAGATGGTATGGTCAGGCAAAATGCCCTCATACAAGCATCTCAGAGTCTTTGGCTGTGAGGCATATACTCACGTTCCAAAGGAATTTAGGAACAAACTTGAGCCAAAGAGTAGAAAGTGCATCTTTCTAGGCTATGGTAATTCTGGTGAGATGGGGTACAGACTTTGGGATCCCGAATCCAGAAAGGTTGTTCGCAGCAATGATGTTCACTTTAATGAATCCAAATATCATTCTAAACCAGAGAGGGTTGAGGAGATTAGAAGAGTTGTCTTCCAAGAAGATAGACCTTCACGTGCAAGACAAAATGTCAGAGCTCAAGAGGAGCAAGGACAGGATAGAGTGGAACCACAGGTTGTGACTGAGCCTGAGCCACCTATTGTGCATAGATTTGGACGTGTCACGCAACCTCCTGATAGGTTTGTTCCATCTATGAATTATGTCATGTTGACTGATTGCAATGAGCCTTCATGTTACAAGGAAGCAGTGCAAATGAAGGACTCTAGGAATTGGCAATTGGCCATGCAGTGAGAGATGACAGATCTGCATAAAAACCAGACATGGAAGCTAGTTAAATTACCACGGGGCAAAAAGGTTGTACCCTGTAAATGGGTTTACAGGTATAAGATCACCGCTCATGATAGTCAGCCAAAGTACAAAGCAAGGCTCGTTGCCAAGGGCTTTAAGCAACAACAAGGCATTGACTTTGATGAAGTCTTCTCTCCGGTGGTCAAGATGACTACATTGAGATGCTTTCTTGCATTGGTTGCCATATTAGATTTGGTGTTGCACCAAATGGATGTCAAGACATCGTTCTTGCATGGTGATTTAGATGTGGAAATTTACATGCATCAGCCAGAAGGGTTTGTTGAGAAAGGCAAGGAATATTGGGTATGCCAGTTGTTAAAGATTCTTTATGGCTTAAAACAATCACCGAGGGCATGGTACCATAAATTCCACAAGTTTATGATTTCTCAAGGCTACAAACGTAGTGAGTTCGATCATTGTCTATATACAAAGAAGGCTAAGGATGGCAGTTGGCTGATCCTTATTTTGTATGTGGATGACATGTTGATTGCTAGCAAGCACTTGGAAGAAATTTCAGCTTTGAAGTCAAAGATGGAAAAATCGTTTGACATGAAAGACATGGGTGACGGAAGTCATATACTTGGTATGCGCATTGAGAGAGACAGATCAAAGAAGTTGATTTGGTTATATCAAACAAAGTATATTGACAAGGTTTTGCAACGTTTCAATATGGAGAAGGGAAAGGCATTGAGTGTTCCATTGCCACCATATGTGAAACTTAGCAAACAAGATTGTCCTGTGTCTGAGGAAGAACAGGCTGAAATGGATAAGATTCCATATGCGTCTACAATGGGTAGTTTGATGTATGCAATGATTGCTACTCGCCCAGACATTGCATTTGCAGTGGGAGTAGTAAGTCGATACATGTCAAACCCAGGCAAGAAACATTGGGAGGCAGTGAAAGGAATATTGAGATACGTGAAAGCTACAAAGAGTATGCGTATATGCTATGGGAGTCAGGAGCTAAGTGTAAAGGGTTTTACAGACTCAGATTATGCAGGTGACTTAGACAACCGAAGGTCTACGTCAGGGTATGTCTTTACATTGGCTGGTGGAGCAGTATCATGGCGTTCTAGATTACAAGATTGTGTTACTCAGTCTACTACAGAGGTTGAATATGTTGCAGCATCAGAGGCATGCAAAGAATCAATTTGGCTTAATCGACTAGTAACAAATTTGGGAATCAAAGAAGAGATGACTATGTTATATTGTGATAGTCAAAGTTCTATACAATTGGCTCGCAATCCAGTTTATCACTCAAAGACAAAGCATGTGGATGTGAAGTATCATTTCATCAGGGAAATGCTCAAGGATAAGCAACTTCAGCTTGTCAAAGTTCACACCACAGAAAATCGTGCTGATCTACTTACAAAAGGACTTCCCTCAGAGAGCTTTGCGCATTTTTGCAAGCAGTTAGGTGTAGGGTAGTGCATCACTTCTCTACATCTCTTGTATATTAGCTTGTATAGTAGCTTCTCTCACACTTAAAGTACCACATTGGAATTTAAGTGGGAGGTTGTTGGGGTATAAACCCCAATGTGGTCGCCCAGGTAAGTGGGCGAGCTGCCAGGTATGTACACATATTCTTTTGTTAAAACCTAATAAGAACTCACTATGCTTTACACATTACAGTAGAGCGAGTTCACCATATCATCGTGCTCTTCTTCTCGCACTCTCTCTCGCGTCGCACTTCCACTCGTACTCCTTCACCATGTACAGAGTATGCCACCAGATACCTGCACAACGAGAGATGCTTTTGTGGTTTTGTTGGCCAAAAAGTGACCTCCTACCGATCCAGCATGTGCTTACTAAAGTATCGGTAAGTAATCCTACTTCGTGGCACCCATTCATAAGCTTTTGTCGATTCCCCTTTGATAAAGGTTGTTTTCAATGATAATATAGTTTTTTGCCTCCCTCTAGATTAAGTGTAGTCTGGCTTTTGGCAAGACTCCTTATTCAATATAATCCACAATGTAATTTCCCCATTTGGGTGCTTTTGCTATCCTACAAATAGTGTAGCATGTTCAATTGGCTTTTGAATGGCACAAGTATCACATGAACTAACATAGTCATGTATGTTTTGTTGCATATGAGGCCAATAGACCCCAAGTCTCATCGGTCTTTGATTTATTTGCATTTTTTCATTGGGAAACCCCATTTTTTGTACATGAGCTTGTCTCAAGTACAATTCTTTCTCCGATGGCTCCATGAATAGCCTAAGTATCCCATCTTTTCCCTGCTTCTATAGCTTATATCTCACTATTTGTTGGGCAAAAGGGGGGAGACTGGTTGCTTAAAACAATTCAACACTTTCTCACAAACATCACCATCAACTAATCAACCTCTTTCCCCAATTTCCAACCACACACACACACACACACCTAGACTATCACACACACACACACACACACACACAGTAAAAGCATAGAGTTGGTAGAGACAAGCTATAAGAGGGTGTAAAAACATGAAAGAGAAGATGTAGACTTAATTAAGGAGTACACAGCAAACATAGAATAGCTTAAGAGAAGAAATTTGGAAAATTGAGAGCATCTACACAAGAAAGACCTAAAATCATAGCCCCAAACTCCACGGCACCTCTCTTGTGGAGTTGGTATTTGATATTTTGATTTATTATTGGTGCCAAATTGGAGGCCCCTCTTTTACACTTTAGTTCCACTTTAGTAATGAGTGGTACACACTAGTTATTGCATGACCCTCTTAGGGTGGGTTCTCACTGTCCTATTTACAAGGGAACCATAGTGGCTTATTTCTAAAATATTGTGCTAGAATAAAATGACAAAGATGCCGAGACCTCCTTATCAACTCCTAGAGTTCCAATCTAAAAACCATCGTGCACTCACTATTAGTAAAATTCAAATAGATAGCACATAATTAGCCATTAAGCCAGCTATCCCAATTGCAGTTAATCACATGCAATAGGAGGGTGCCTAGTTTGTAACATGCAGTTAACCACATGCAATAGGAGGGTGCCCAGTTTGTAACATCCCTCCCACCAAGGATAGCAACTGTCCTCAATTTCTCACTAAAGAATCAACAAGACTGTGAGTGATGGAAAGTATGGAGAAGATTTGGAAAGTTGTGAAAAAAAAATTCAGGCCTCCATTTGGCATCCTCTCGAGGGTGACCTTTGAAGGTCAAAAGATAGCAGTCATAAACCATGCCAGAGCGTGTTGTGGTGGTCTCATGATCAACTATTTGTATTGGGATGAGTTTTTCTTCTTGGTCCACAAGTGAAGGTGGATCCTCATAAATGTGATGTATGGGTAGGGGTCCTTTGAAAGGTCTTAAAACACTAATGTGGAAAGCATTGTGAATGTGCCAATGTGAGGGTAGGTCTAAACAAAATGAAACATCATTGATCACCATAGAAATTTTGAAAGGACTGTAAAAGCAAGGTGAAAGCTTAACAAGATCATTAGTATCAACACTTTGGATCCTTCATTTTTCAATGCCAAGCATAACATAATCACCTTCTTTGAATTGATGTGCCTTGCGGTGCTTGTTAGCATGCTTAGTGTAAAGTTTTTGTGAGTGTTTAATGGCAGAGTGCACACTTGCATAAATATAATGAAAATTAGCAATAAAACCATCAGCGGCGGCGGCAAGTACAATATTGGAAAGACGGGAAGAAGGATAGCCAAAGAATGACCATAAACAATTTCAAATGGAGTTTTACCTGTGGCAATGTGAGCGGTGTTGTTATATGAAAACTGTAGAATATGCAAGTAATCATCCCATTTCTTGGTTTGAGAAGAAACATAAGATTTTAACAAGTCAATGATGGTATAATTAGTGACTTCAGTTTGACCATAAGACTCAGGATGGAATGCAGAAGTAAAATCAAGTGTGGTTCCAAGATTTTCAAAAACAGTAGTCCAAAAAGCACTACAAAATTTGGAATCTCGATCAGATATTATAACTTTAGGCAAACCATGATGTGGAAAGACAACTTTAAGAAATAGAAGTGCAGCTTGATGTGTTGTGAGTGTTTTCTTACAAGGAAGGAAGTATGCTTGTTTCGAAAAACGATCAATGACAGTCCAAATCATACCATGCTTGTGAACAGTACGTGGAAATCCAGTGAAAAAATCCATTGGAACATGTTCCCAAGGTTTTTCAGGAATAGGGAGAGGGTGTAAAAGTCCCAATTTCTTACATGTTGCTGCTTTGACCTTTTGACAAATTAAAAAAGTTGAAACATACTGTTTAACATCAGTTTTCATAGTAGGCCAAAAGAAATCACGACATAAGTTTTGAAAGTAGCAGCAAATCCTCTATGTGCAACTCTTCAATGATCAATGTACAAAAACCTTTAGTTACACACAACTTTTTTTTAAATAAAGAAAGTTTTCTTGAAAAGTGTATTCAAAAAATGTGTGCACAGAGTTCTCAGTCATATGCAACCATGTGGTTTTGAAGTCATCATCTTGTGCATACGTGTCAGGCATTGAATCAAATGAAGTACCCGTAATGGTTGATAGATTATTAAGAGAGGGTCTTCGACTCAAAGCATCAGCTCTACAACATTCTCCTTACCAGGTTAGTATTGAATTTTGTGTTGAAAACTTTGAACATATCATCTATTAAGGATTGAGACAGTAAATACTTGATACTTTGTTGATCACCATCAAGAATAGGTTCTCTATTCCTAGTGTGGATGATCTATTAGACAAACTAAAAGGGGCAGACATCTTTAGCAAAATTGACCTTAAATCATGGGATCACAAAGTCAAAATGTTTGATCAAGATGTATACAAAACAGCTTTCAGAACACAAACGGGACACTATGAATTTATTGTCATGCCATTTGGTTTGACAAATGCACCAGCCACATTCACACACATGATGAACAAAATTTTCATTGACCATCAAGATTTATGTTACGAGACTAGGCACCCTCCTATTGCATGTGGTTAACTACAATTGGGATAGCTGGCTTAATGGTTCATTATGTGTTGTCTATTTGAATTTAACTAACAGTGAGTGCATGATGGTTTGTGGATTGGAAATCTGGGAGTTGACGAGGAGGTGCTGACAAATAATAATTCTTTGTGTTTTTATCCTAGCAATAACTTACTAAAGTGGAACTAAAGTTTAAAAGAGAGGCCTCCAATTTGGCACCAAGAATAAATCAAAATATCAAATACCAACTCCACAAGAGAGGTGTCGTGGAGTTTGGGGCTATGATTTTAGGCCTTTCTTGTGTAGATGCTCTCAATTTTCCATATCTCCTCTCTTAAGATAATTTGTGTTTGGTGTGTACTCCTTAATTAGTTCTACATCTTCTCTTCCATGTTCTTGCACCCTCTTACAGCTTGTCTCTGTCAATTCTATGCTTTTAGTGTGTGTGTGTGTGTGTGTGTCATAGTCTAGGTGTGTGTATGTGCTTGGAAATTGGGGAAAGAGGTTGACAAGTTGATGGTGATGTTTTTGAGCAAGTGTTCAATTCTTTTAAGCAACCGGTTTCCCCCCTTTCGCCCAACAATAAGGTGCCCAGTCTCATAACACTATTAGCACTAGCAAGCGTGATTGCTCAATGATTGATGGTTGCCTTTCAATTTGTAGAGAGCCAATGGTGAGAAATGATATCACATGTTCTCTCTACCTTGGTACCATTTGGATATTGAAAAGATCAAGTTCTTGCAAGTCATCATGAACCCTAAGAGGTGCTTCCCCATGTATCAATTGTAATAAATGGTTTTTCCTCTAATAATTAGTCCCTTTCTTAACCACTATGATAAAACCAAACTCTAGAAATATTATAAACCATCAAACTAGACGGTCAGTATTGCATGGTTTGTTCACTAAGTACAATAGTGCTTGGTGATTTACAAAGAATATGAATTTGTTTGCAAGAAGGTAATGTCTAAAATTTTTGACTGCATAAATAAATCCCAAGCCTTCTCTTTTTGTGGTTGTGTAGTTTTGTTATACACTATTGAGTTGTCTACGGATTAACGTATTGTAAAATCCATTTTGTTCTCTCCATGTTGAGCTAAGATGCGTCCAATAGCAAAGACCGATGCATCTACATGAACGTGGAATATCTCGTTCAAATCAAAATCTTTCAAAATTGGAGCAAAAATAAGTCTCTGCTTCAATTTTTGAAACGCTTTTTCACATTCCTCATTCCACTTAAATTTCGTGATGAGAGCATAGAGAGGTTTTGCAACACCTATATTCATGTAAATAAATATTTGATAATAGCCGCAATGGCCCATATAAAGGCTTGTACCGTTCTAATTTTGGTGGATCTTGGAAGAGCAAAAAATACTTGGATCTTCTCAACATATGTAGAAATGCCATTTTTGGGCACAATATGCCCCAAAAAATTTCCTTGTCTTACTATGAAGATACATTTTTTAGGATTTAGGCAGATGCAATAAGTTTTGCACTTCTCAAAGATCTTAAGTGTTCAACATGTTCATCTCTTTGAAGAGAATGCATAGACATGTCGTCCATATAATCTCTAAGAATTGTCTTAGATATTCCTTGAATGCATGACTCATCGGCCTTTGGAATGTTGCAGGTGCATTGGTTAGGTCGAATGGCATCACCCGATCCATTTTGTGTTGTTTAGTATCCCAAAAATCCATCAAGAAAGGTGTAAGCTTCCTTACCCCCACGACCCTCTCAATCACATGATGTGTGATGGGTAAGAGATAGTTATCTCTGATCGTAGAATCGTTCACCTATTTAAGATTTATGCACACTTGCAAGTTACCATTGTTTTTTGGAACTACCACAATTGGCGACACCCACTCTATGTGCTCTATCTCATATATGAACTCAGTCTCCTTAAGCTTATCTACCTCCTCTTTGATTTTCATTGCAAATGTTTTGTTGTAGGTATAGGGAAGTTGTCTTGTGGTTTAGTATCGGTATCGTATGTTGACATATGCTCAGATCTACTCCCTCAATATCCTTGTATGACCAAGAAAACACATCTCTATACTGCATGAGAGTAGCTGTCAAAAGTTGATCTTCACCTTCGTGTGATCAGTGGCTATGTAAGTCGGTCTTGGTTCTGCCCCTGGTTCCAATCAAGATCAATACTCTTTGCATTCTTAGAGCCATCGTAAGATCTTCTTGGTTCTTTAGGATCTCGCATTGGTTTCTCAACCACAATGCATTGGTCTTGAATAGTGTATTTTTTTGTAGTGAGATGGTGCATCAAACTTTTTAGTATTAGAATCTCCCTCACTTTCCATTTTAGGGGTCCAAAACTCCTTTAGTGTTAGTTTTATCTTTTGGTACTAGCTTTTTTGTTCAGTTTTGGAAATTTTGGTTGTTGTTTTAGTTATGTTTGTTGTTTTCTTTTTACTCTCCTTCTTTAAACTTGCTTGAAAGGTTGTCGATTTCAAGGGTTTTCTAGTTATTTTGTCTTAGACACAGTCATATGCTCCCACGAGCATGAGATACTGCATTTTGGTGTCAATTTTGGCATTGGTTTCTCAAACTTATTTTGTTGTTTTTTTGTTCAACTCATTTGATATCTTTGATATCTCCTCATTTTTAGTTAGAAAATTCGTAGAAGATCCGCTCATCTAGTTTTGGTGCATTCTTGTTTTCTGAGCCACTAGAAAGCTCGTCTTCAGTATCGTTCCCTAATTCGTTTCTCCCCAAATCATCACCCCTCAAATCATCAAATTCTTCCTCATCATTATTATCACTGAGATCTCAAACAAAAACTTTATCCATTATGCATCTGCAATTGATTGTTACATTGGTTTCAGTTGTTTTTGTTTTATCTTCTAGTGCCAAGATAGCACTTACCATCTAGAAGGGCATCATGTTGTAAACATCTTTGTTGCAAAAGGCCATGGTGGCTCTTCATAACTTTAGTTAAGTCCAGTAGAACTATCTTCTCCAATTGGAGAGAACTGACAAGGTCAGCTAAATAGCGAAGTAAATATGATAGAGCCAAGTAAGGGTTTTTAGGAAAGTTAGGTATGTGATTGAGCCTATTGGCCAAGATTTTTCAAACTTTGATATTGTCAATGATATTAAGGCCACAAGTACAAACCTGAAAACCGTATGTATCAAAGTTTTTGCATTATCTGTTAAATTGATTGCATGTACATTTGAGAACAGATTCAAGCCGAAGAAAATCATGACTATAAACCAAGTCTTTTATGGGTTGTTGATACGACCAACCAATGAGAACATTATTTAGCAGTTTATGATTGCCAAAAACAAGGTCAAAAAAAAGAGTTTTTGGTTGTATCTAATCGAGAAGTAAATTGTGGAAAAGAGAGTGTACGTAGATAAGGCCTTGGTTTGGAGCTACTTTGTTGAGAATCCTTCGTCCACAAGGGCTCGCAGTAACCTGCAGTAACCTGCAATTCCACCAAGGGTTACATTTCAAGAAAATTCCTAATGGGAGAGTTTCTGCCTCTACCCCTAGTGAAGCTACGAGAATTTCCTCGGTTGGAGGAAGAGCTAGGTGTTAAAAAAGAAGTGAAAGAGTTGGGGATAGTGAGAGAATTAGGTCTTTTCAGAGCAGGACAATCATCCTCATCAATACAAGGTTTGAGTAAGCTAGTGATATTTTTTACACCTTTGTAGTTAGCATAAGTGGTTAGGTAGATTCGAGGTTCATCACATTTCAGTTTCCTCAAGATGTCCAGCATTAATCCACAAAAGATATTAAAGGCAATCTGAGCAATTACAATCTGTCTAGCTTGGCCACCCAACCAGGAGCAAATAAGGGAGAGGTGAAAACTAACTTGTTTTTCTTGGAAGAGTAGATCCAGATGGTTGAGAATAAACCAAATGGCATGATCAAACCACATGATGCGAGATTCGCAAGAGGCTTTAGGGTCAAGAAATTTGTAAGCACATTTAAGATAGGGTCAAAAAACATTCCAAATGGATTCTGTGTAGAAGTCTGGGTTACATTTAGCAAACACCATGTTCCCTTTTGTACGGATATAAAGCCCAGTATTGGAAGGGCACTTAGAATGGTCAATGATATTGAGGTTGAAGGGTGCTTTTATAAGTTCTTCTTTGTCAAGAAATTGCCCACCTTTTAAGATCTTGAGTTTGCATTCCTCGACTATAGATGCAGGGAGGTTGGCAAGGTTAACCCGAGTTTCACTCAAAATAGGTGCTAAGAAGGCTTTGTTGGGCAGGACCCAAAGCTGATGGTCCACTCCAAAAAACTCGATCTGAATCTGTCTGCTGACAGGTAAGAAGGAAAAAACTTTTGAGATTTTTGGTACCATTTCTAAGATGTTAGAGTCATTGAGGGAACAAAGAGTGCTCTGAAAATCTTTGACTACTTCAAGAGTTGCACTATCCCTACAAAAGATACCACCAGTTTAAGGGATAGTAGGGGTAAAGACCATATTAGGTATTTTGGTAAAAATCTCACATTATGGGAATCTCCAAATCGACCGAATTCATGTAATTTGGGAATTTTCCACTTAAAGTGGGAAAAATTGAGGTGTGTGGCTAGTAAATAAAGTGAAAATCTCATAGGATTGTGGTGTTGATAAACACCAAAAGTCAAGAGGATGTACAACACATGGATTTGAATAATAACTATAAATTACATAAAACAAAGGAAGATACAAAAAAGATTTTGTTTACAAATTGACTAGTATAGTCACAATAGAAGCTCCACATAATTCTACTCCACATTTGATACCATATCTGAACTTTGATCCAAGTGTGGCTGATGTGCACGAGTGAGGCCTTCTTTGGCTTTTAGAGCATGTCTTTCTGGAATCTTTATTCTAGAAAATGGTCCTTCTTTGTTGGGTCTCCAGGACCAAACAATTGCATCTATAGTTTCCCACACTTGTGGGTCCTTATAGTTGACAGCCCAATAACCCTTCCAACAATTACTGTAAGCTTGAGTGTCTGTCATCCCACTTTTTCTCGCGCAAGGTGCCCAATATTGAATCAAGAGTTTTCTGTAGTTTGGTGATGTAGGCTCATTATCAATGTCAGATAAAGCCATTACAAGCCACACTGGATAGATTTCTGTGTCACTCGGAACAAGCATAAGAAAGTCACCTTGGTGCACATCAGACATAGGGTCAAACTCTTCCCTTGGCCTATCTCGTTGAGGCCCACAAAAATGATCGTTCAACTCTTCAAGGCCTAGGAATCTTTCTGCTCCTTGTTGCAAATTCATTGTAGTGCTTTGTAGATGAGAATATTCTTGAGTTTTTGGCCAAAATATTTCATACAAGACTCCCTCTGATATGATTGCTTTTCCAATCTCTTCAATTACCTTACTCCAATAATCTATCACGGGTCTATAATATCGCGGAATACTTGAACCATTCCCTAAATTTTTCCAAAATTTTATATAGTTCTTTAGCCCCAAAATGACTTCTTCGTGGGCCTTGACATACTCCGCCATTTGTACTAGAGGTGGATCTCCATGTGGTAACATTGGCTTGCCTTATGTGTCTGTTTTCCAAAGGCGAATACTTCCACTCCAACTTGATACACCTACATGTGCCTTATATTGCATCATTGGTGTCTCATCCTGCATAAAGAACCTGAACTGAAGCGGTTTGGAATGTCCAACAAGTATGTCTTGTCCATCACAAAGATAGCCATCACAATATTGCTTGAAATCAGGGATCTTTGTGAGAAAAAATGGAGCTGGAGATGAAGATGAGCTGTTTCGTAATGTATCCATCAAATGTGGCAAAGTATAGGTTTGTGTAACTCTCAACTTCTCTGAAAACCTACTAAACATGGCGTCTATGTCCTCATGTGTATGCCCAACCATTAAAAATCCCAGCTGGATGGTTTTGAAAACACCCCTTGCAACAAGCATTGACAAATAGGCAAATAAGTATCGATTTTTGTTTTCCCCTGCACAATTATCCAATTGTAGCAACAAGTTCTCTGGCAATCTGCGAAATGTTGACCCCAATTCCTCTTCTGCAATTTTTGACGACTGCACAATGGGCTCTTTTCCATCACTCAAGTTATGGTAGTCCAAAGCATCCCTTGAGTTCAAAGCATGTAGTAGTGAAATATTGCTCCTTGGAAGTCCATTTGTTACTAGATCACCAAGAGGATGCTTATCTATCCTCTCGAGGTTATGTAAACAATTAGCAATTGAGCCAATTGTAAGATTTGGATCAGCTGGCCACAAACCATTCAAGACAAAGTGTCCGTAATGACCTTCTCCATGTCCATGAGTGATCATGCCAATCAATGCCACCTGCAGATTATATCCTGAATCCACACCCTTGGGAACAATGCGTAATCTAGGAATGGCAGTCTTCTTTTGATCCATCTTATCATGGATTATGCATACATATTTTTGTGGTTGAGTTTCTGAATACGTGCGCCATGCATAATATAGGCTTCTGCAACTCTTTTGTTGTGCCATGTGAACTTCTCTCTCCCTCAAGAGAAGAGCTCTCTCTTCAAGAGAAGGTTTAGCTTCTAACCTTGCCTTGATTGAACTACAAATATTGCACTTAGAGAACTCACTCGTCTTTGTTAAAGTGACATGTGGGTACTCTTTGTTCCAAATTCTACCAAAAGAAGATTGGGATAGCTTCTTCTCATAGCCCATTTGGTCAAGTGTCGTGTTGATTTCACATAAAATATCCACTTGTTTGTATGTTGATGGAATCACCAATTGAGTCTCTCTTGAGCCATCTAGCAGTGTTCTACTTCTATGTGGCATTTTCTCAGAGTTATTTTCCACAAACTCGTTTAGTAGTGCTCTTGCTAAACTAGTATGTTGAAGTCCCCTTCTCAATGTACATGTGTTCCCATGTACATATTGGCGCACACCATTTTCAAAGTTCTCCTTGTATCGATAAAATGATGTCTTTGATATTCCATGTAGCTCATACCATGCTCTACAACAAACAATAGAGCCATTTAGCCTGAATTGGTATCGTGACTTCTCATCTTTCTGATAACATATAGAAAGAACATCATAAACATAATTAGTGCGTGATTTTTGAGACTCTCCCCAAAATTGTTGTCGTAACCTTGTCACCATATCACGATCTGCAAATTGGTAGCATTTTTGTGCACAACAATCAATGCGTGATACCCTTTGAATTGATTTGTTTGAAAGGTAAAAAGTCGAAGCTGGTGCTGCTTTTGATTTTTGAGTCCTGTTCATGAAAGTGTATCGTCTCTTCCTTGACAACTGGAAAACATTACTCCCATCAAGTTTTTTTCCAACATTGCCATCGTTGGATACATCCTCATATGTAGCATGCATGCCATCAACAGGAACAAAGCGTTGTAATGGGCTCCCATTCAACATTGTTGTCTGCTTGATGGGCCACTTTAGCAAAGTGATGCTACCCACTTCAACCACATCATGAATGCTTGCATTTTCTCTTTCAATACCCACACCCACACAATCAGGACCAAGTTCCTGAAAGTTGACATAATCATGTGGAAATACATATAAGATGGTCCCTTCATTCATGGTTTGCATCATTGTGTCATCTTTTAAAAGGACCCTCTGATTTCTCCAAGACTCTCGAATCATTGCTTCAAATTCTGGGCTTGTCATAGGTATTGCATCTGTAACTAGAGGATCAGAATGATCATGTTCTTCATCACCATTGTAGCTTTCGTGTGGATCAATTAAGTTCCCATTTAATACAAAAGATTGCAAAAGAAGCTTTGACCATCGAACAGCACTCCATAATGAGCCTTGGAGAGATGAAGTATCCATTGTAGGAAAAGGTAGGACCACATCCTTCAAGCATTCCTCCACTAGTATGGAGACATTTCCCAGCCCTATCTTTGTACCACCACAAGTGGAATATGGATCTGTTCTACACACACAACCAATACCAACGATTTCATTGTCAAGTATCATATGTACTTTCTCCCCAGATTCGAAGTCCATCCTGTAAGTAAAAAGATTACATTGTTAAATCCATAGTTATAGAAAAATACTCTTCAAACCAAAAATCATGCTACAACATGAAAAAGGTTTGCATAGGTTGGACAAGTGGTGAACCTTGAGACCAAATCCTCCTTGCTATATTAATGGAAGCAAGGTTGGACAAGTGGTGGACCTTGAAACCAAAGCCTCTTTGCTATATGAGAGCATAGGTTGGACAAGTGGTGGACCTAGTTGTAATACCCACTGCCACCTATCAACTACTAGAGGACTATGCTTTCCAATGTCCAAGTATCCCTTGAGTCTTTCAAGGTTGAACACGTGGTGGACCTTGAAACAAAAATCCCCTTTCTATATCAGAGCATAGCTTGGACAAGTGGTGGACCTAGTTATAATGCCCAATATCCAAGGTGAAATACCTTAGGACTTTGCTACCTTGCTTGCCAATGTTTACGTAGCCCCTCATTTCTTTAATGGAAGTAAGGTTGGACAAGTGGTGGACCTTGAAACCAAAGCCTCTTTGCTATATAAGAGCATAGGTTGGACCTAGTTTTAATACCCACTGCCACCTATCAACTACTATAAGACTATGCTTTCCAATGTCCAAGTATCCCTTGAGTCTTTCAAGGTTGAACACGTGGTGGACCTTGAAACAAAAATCCCCTTTCTATATTAGAAAGGTTGAACACATGGTGGACCTTGAAACGAAAATCCCCTTTCTTTATCAGAGCATAGCTTGGACAAGTGGTGGACCTAGTTATAATGCCCAATATCCAAGGTGAAATACCTTAGGACTTTGCTACCTTGCTTGCCAATGTTTACGTAGCCCCTCATTTCTTTAATGGAAGTAAGGTTGGACAAGTGGTGGACCTTGAAACCAAAGCCTCTTTGCTATATAAGAGCATAGGTTGGACCTAGTTTTAATACCCACTACCACCTATCAACTACTATAAGACTATGCTTTCCAATGTCCAAGTATCCCTTGAGTCTTTCAAGGTTGAACACGTGGTGGACCTTGAAACAAAAATCCCCTTTCTATATTAGAAAGGTTGAACACATGGTGGACCTTGAAACGAAAATCCCCTTTCTTTATCAGAGCATAGCTTGGACAAGTGGTGGACCTAGTTATAATGCCCAATATCCAAGGTGAAATACCTTAGGACTTTGCTACCTTGCTTGCCAATGTTTACGTAGCCCCTCATTTCTTTAATGGAAGTAAGGTTGGACAAGTGGTGGACCTTGAAACCAAAGCCTCTTTGCTATATAAGAGCATAGGTTGGACCTAGTTTTAATACCCACTGCCACCTATCAACTACTATAAGACTATGCTTTCCAATGTCCAAGTATCCCTTGAGTCTTTCAAGGTTGAACACGTGGTGGACCTTGAAACAAAAATCCCCTTTCTATATTAGAAAGGTTGAACACATGGTGGACCTTTAAACGAAAATCCCCTTTCTTTATCAGAGCATAGCTTGGACAAGTGGTGGACCTAGTTATAATGCCCAATATCCAAGGTGAAACACCTTAGAACCTTGCTACCTTGCTTGCCAATGTTTACGTAGCCCCTCATTTCTTTAATGGAAGCAAGGTTGGACAAGTGGTGGACCTTGAAAGCAAAGCCTTTTGCGATATGAGAGCATAGGTTGGACCTAGTTGTAATACCCACTGCCACCTATCAACTACTATAGGACTATGCTTTCCAATGTCCAAGTATCCCTTGAGTCTTGCAAGGTTGAACACGTGGTGGACCTTGAAACCAAAATCCCCTTTCCATATCAGAGCATAGCTTGGACAAGTGGTGGACCTAGTTATAAAGCCCCTCCTTTCTTTAATGGAAGAAAGGTTGGAAAAGTGGTGAATCTTGAAACCCAAACCCTTTGGCTATATATAGAGGATATCTTGGACAAGTGGTGGGCTTAGTTGTAGTATCCAATGTCCAAGGTCCAAGGTGAACTATGTAAAGACCTTACTTCCAAAAACAGAGTCGTACAAGTGGTTCTCCTTGAAACCAAAACCTCCTTAGTGTATTAGAACATAGCTTGGAGAAGTGGTGGACTTAGTTGTAATGGTGAATGTCCAAAGCAAACTATTATAGGACCTTGCTTCCCAAATCAAGTTTGGACAAGTGGTGGATCTTGAAACCAAAACCCCCTTACTCTATTAGAGCATAGCTTAGATAAGTGGTGGACCTAGCTGCCATGGAAAATGTTCAATCTGAACTGCTGCAAGACCTTGCTATTAAATGTCTAAGTAGAGCTAGCTTCTTTAATGGAATCAAGGTTGGGAAAGTGGTGCATCTTGAAACCAAAAGCCCTTTATTGTATTAGAGCATAGCTTGGACAAGTGAGGGACCTAGTTTTAATGTGTGATGTCCAAAGAAAAGTATTACAAGACCTTGCTTTCCAATATTTGAATTGGTCAAGTGGTTAAAACTAAGTATAAAACTTTGACCATTTTCTTCTCGAATTGCCAAAAAGCTAGTTTTAGACACCCCTAAATGAAAATGGTTTAGGGTGGCCTTAAACAATGTTTTTTCAAAGACTTGAACAAAAGGGTTGTCGAAGAGTAATGACAATTTATTGTGGCTTGAAGTGCCTGAGTATGTGAAAACAAGCCTAGGTTTTCCACGAGGCAAAAGGTGACATAATAAGAACATTGGAAAGTTAGGATTGACCATGTGGCCTAAACTTTGGCAAGTGAAGTGGTGGCCAAGTTTTGTGGCACAGTGTGCACTTGGTCCTATATGTGTTGACCACTTGGCTAAATCTAGGACCATAAGGCCAAACCTTTGGCACCTTAAATATAGTATGGGACATAATCTAGAACTGCTATAGTAAATTAGTAGTATAGCTAATATGTTAATATTTGTATTATATTTAAGTATGTGCTAATATAATTTATGTTCAAAATTTCACTAATGAAGAATGTTCCCATTTAGCACTCCAGATGCGGGGTCTTAGGGCAATGCCACAATGGGGTGACAAGGCAGCGCTTCCACGTGAGGTTTGGGGGTAGCGCTCTTGATGGGGATGTGGAATATAGCGCTCTCGATGACGGGGCTTGGGAGGTTGATTTTGGGATATTGTTCTGGGCGGGGTCAAGGGGCGGCAGATTTCTTTAAGTATAGAGTTATGCATGTTTTTCATATTTTCAACCATGATTTCTTTAATTTTGGCCGTGTGAATTGGTTAATTTTTTATATTGCTTTTGTTTTTTTTAATCCTATGATAAAACATGGACTTGTAGCATACGTGGCATTCTAATAAACCCTATCAAGATTAGGCACACAGAGAGCGCACGAGAAACGCACACAGAGAAAGCAGGCGAGCAGCAAAAACACAGAAAGCGCACACGGATCGCACACAGTTGGAGTATACGCGCGCGTAGAGGAGCAAGCTCGGCATCGTACACAACACACAGGTGGAGTGCACAGGATTGAAAGTTCGCGCACAAGACGAAGAAACAGCAGCGTACACAACGCTTTCCAGAAGGGCAGGATCGGGCAGTCTTCTCAGGAGACATTGCACACCTCATGAATAGAGAAAAAACAGGTATTTCTCTCTCTCTCACTCTCTGTCTTTCTCCATATAGAGAAGATGGTTCTCTGTAACTCTTCTTGCACACACACTCTCTCGTCAAAAGACAGAGATACATAGTTTAAACGTATCCCCGCACACATACACATATTCCCACACATCGTCTTCCTCTCTTCCACATACATAACCACAATGAAATCTGTTATCTTGCTGTCTCTCTCTTGAAAATACATGCACATATTCCCACACATCGTCTTCCTCACTTCCACATACATAACCACAATGAAATCTGTTATCTTGTTGTCTCTCTCTTGAAAATACGTGCACATATTCCCATACATCGTCTTCCTCTCTTCCACATACATAAACACAGTGAAATCTGTTATCTTTCTCTCTCCTCTCTCTAAAAAACAGTTATTTATCTCTCTCTCTCTATCTATCTATCTATCTCTGTATTTGCTATCTCTCTCTTGAAAATACATGCTCATGTATGTGTGCGTCTGTGTTATCTATGTGTATGTATGTATATTTGTGTTATTTCATTGTAATACTCATACATAATGCAGATACACAATTACACTTAATTACGATATGCACACATAGTATATATACATACATAAATATCACAAATAACTAACACATTGTAATACTAGTAAAATTGAATGGAAGACTTACTTGCGTGATCTGTTAAAGTCGATTCTTGTAGCGAGTTCTGGATGTATGCTGAGCTGATTTTCCTCTAATCCATTTGTAGATATGATTGTAACTTCTGTTTCTCAAAAATAGTAGTGTTGTTTAGTGATACACCTAATGGACATAAATGGTTTAAACTAGGACATGTAGACCAAAAATACGTGTATTTCTTTGGATGAATATATACACTTTTTGGTGACCCTTACCACAAGTGGTGGACCTTAAGACCAATGGACTATAAGGACCTCCAAACAATACCTTGTACACTCAATCCTTCTTGGTATCTAGGTTGGACAAGTGGTGGACCTTGTTCAAATTCTCTAACCACTCTCTCTAACATGGTGACATAATTTAGGTGTGATAAATTCATATCTATGCAAACTAATATCAGTTTAGGCTTGTTAATTTGAATTTGTTTGAATTTATGTACAATATAATGATTTGAGGTTTGCATATTTGAATTTAGGTGGTATAATGATATCTTTTTGTGGTAAACTTGAATTTAAAATCAATTTTGCGTGGAATATTTTAAATTTAAGTAGTAAAATTTAAATTTTTATAAAAAAGTTTGAATTTTAAAATTTGGGCGGGATAGTTTAAAATTTAGGCGGGATATTTAAGATTTGGGAGGGATATTTTAAATTTAGGCGGGAAGGTTTTGAATTTATAGCGAGATCTCCCTTACATAAGAGAGTATAGGTTGGACAAGTGGTGGACCTTCAAGCTAGAGCATCCATGCTACTGGACATGATAGGTAGGGAATCTAGTTGAATATTGTATGTATAATATATATGTAATAGATCTAGCTTGGACAAGTGGTGGACCTTGGAATAAAACCCCATGTAAAACATATCATGCACATTCCAAGTGGTCAAAAAAAATATCATTTAGAATATAGCCTTATAGGTTGGACAAGTGGTGGACCTTAACACCCAGATATTCTTCATATAATGACATAGCGTGGAAAACTGGTGAATCTTGAGACCAAACCATGCTACTAGCGATAATAGCTTGGACAAGTGGTGGACCTTGAAAGTAAACCCCCCATCTACGAAATATCGTGGGTTTAAGGTATTTCGATGGAGCCTAGCATCTTGGAGACATCGTGCATCTTGCTTCTCTTCATGTTTCAATGGAGCCTATCTTGGACAAATGGTGGAGCATCCTTCTCTCCATGTTTCAATGGACCCTAGCTTGGACAAGTGGTGGACCTTTACTTCTCTCTATTATTCAATAGAGTTAGCTTGGACAAGTGGTGGACCTTGGAACCAAACCCCCATTTAAAACCTATCATGGTCACTCCAAGTGGTGAGAAAGAATAACCTTTAAGATATAGCCTTATAGGTTGGACAAGTGGTGGACCTTAACACCCTAATATTCTTAATATAATGACATAGAGTGAAAAAGTGGTGAATCTTGAGACAAAACCACTCGTGCTACTAGCACTAATAGCTTGGACAAGTGGTGGACCTTGAATGTAAACCCCCCATGTTTCAATAGAGTTAGCTTCGACAAATGGTGGAGCATCCTTCTCTCCATGTTTCAATGGACCCTAGCTTGGACAAGTGGTGGACCTTTGTTTCTCTCTATGTTTCAATAGAGTTAGCTTGGACAAGTGGTGGACCTTGGAACCAAACCCCCATGTAAAACCTATCATGGTCACTCTAAGTGGTAATAAAGAATAACCTTTAAGATGTAGCCTTATAGGTTGGACAAGTGGTGGACCTTAACACGCGCATATTCTTAATTTAATGACATAGAGTGGAAAAGTGGTGAATCTTGAGACCAAACCACTCAGGCTACTAGCAATAATAGCTTGGACAAGTGGTGGACCTTGACTGTAAACCCCTCATCTACGACATATCGTGGGTTTAATGTTTTTCAATGGAGCTTAGCATCTTGGAGACATGGTGCACCTTGCTTCTCCTCATGTTTGAATGGAGCCTACCTTGGACAAATGGTGGAGCATCCTTCTCTCCATGTTTCAATGGACCCTAGCTTAGACAAGGGGTGGACCTTTGTTTCTCTCTATGTTTCAATAGAGTTAGCTTGGACAAGTGGTGGACCTTGGAACCAAACCCCCATGTAAAACCTATCATGGTCACTCTAAGTGGTAATAAAGAATAACCTTTAAGATGTAGCCTTATAGGTTGGACAAGTGGTGGACCTTAACACGCGCATATTCTTAATTTAATGACATAGAGTGGAAAAGTGGTGAATCTTGAGACCAAACCACTCAGGCTACTAGCAATAATAGCTTGGACAAGTGGTGGACCTTGACTGTAAACCCCTCATCTACGACATATCGTGGGTTTAATGTTTTTCAATGGAGCTTAGCATCTTGGAGACATGGTGCACCTTGCTTCTCCTCATGTTTGAATGGAGCCTACCTTGGACAAATGGTGGAGCATCCTTCTCTCCATGTTTCAATGGACCCTAGCTTAGACAAGGGGTGGACCTTCGCTTCTCTCTATGTTTCAATAGAGTTAGCTTGGACAAGTGGTGGACCTTGGAACCAAACCCCCATGTAAAACCTATCATGGTCACTACAAGTAGTAAGAAAGAATAACCTTTAAGATGTAGCCTTATAGGTTGGACAAGTGGTGGACATTAACACCCACATGTTCTTAATAAAAGTGGTGAATCTTGAGACCAAACCACTCAGGCTACTAGCAATAATAGCTTGGACAAGTGGTGGACCTTGAATGTAAACCCCTCATCTACGAAATATCGTGGGTTTAATGTATTTCGATGGAGCCTAGCATCTTGGAGACATGGTGCAGCTTGCTTCTCGTCATGTTTCAATGGAGCCTATCTTGGACAAATGGTGGAGCATCCTTTTCTCCATGTTTCAATGGACCCTAGCTTGGACAAGTGGTGGACCTTTGTTTCTCTCTATGTTTCAATAGAGTTAGCTTGGACAAGTGGTGGACCTTGGAACCAAACCCCCATGTAAAACCTATCATGGTCACTCCAAGTGGTAATAAAGAATAACCTTTAAGATGTAGCCTTATAGGTTGGACAAGTGGTGGACCTTAACACGCGCATATTCTTAATTTAATGACATAGAGTGGAAAAGTGGTGAATCTTGAGACCAAACCACTCAGGCTACTAGCAATAATAGCTTGGACAAGTGGTGGACCTTGAATGTAAACCCCTCATCTACGACATATCGTGGGTTTAATGTTTTTCAATGGAGCTTAGCATCTTGGAGACATGGTGCACCTTGCTTCTCCTCATGTTTGAATGGAGCCTACCTTGGACAAATGGTGGAGCATCCTTCTCTCCATGTTTCAATGGACCCTAGCTTAGACAAGGGGTGGACCTTTGCTTCTCTCTATGTTTCAATAGAGTTAGCTTGGACAAGTGGTGGACCTTGGAACCAAACCCCCATGTAAAACCTATCATGGTCACTCCAAGTAGTAAGAAAGAATAACCTTTAAGATGTAGCCTTATAGGTTGGACAAGTGGTGGACCTTAACACCCACATATTCTTAATAAAAGTGGTGAATCTTGAGACCAAACCACTCAGGCTACTAGCAATAATAGCTTGGACAAGTGGTGGACCTTGAATGTAAACCCCTCATCTACGAAATATCGTGGGTTTAATGTATTTCGATGGAGCCTAGCATCTTGGAGACATGGTGCAGCTTGCTTCTCGTCATGTTTCAATGGATCCTATCTTGGACAAATGGTGGAGCATCCTTCTCTCCATGTTTCAATGGACCCTAGCTTGGACAAGTGGTGGACCTTTGTTTCTCTCTATGTTTCAATAGAGTTAGCTTGGACAAGTGGTGGACCTTGGAACCAAACCCCCATGTAAAACCTATCATGGTCACTCCAAGTGGTAATAAGAATAACCTTTAAGATGTAGCCTTATAGGTTGGACAAGTGGTGGACCTTAACACGCGCATATTCTTAATATAATGACATAGAGTGGAAAAGTGGTGAATCTTGAGACCAAACCACTCAGGCTACTAGCAATAATAGCTTGGACAAGTGTGGACCTTGAATGTAAACCCCTCATCTACGACATATCGTGGGTTTAATGTTTTTCGATGGAGCCTAGCATCTTGGAGACATGGTGCACCTTGCTTCTCCTCATGTTTGAATGGAGCCTACCTTGGACAAATGGTGGAGCATCCTTCTCTCCATGTTTCAATGGACCCTAGCTTAGACAAGGGGTGGACCTTTGCTTCTCTCTATGTTTGAATAGAGTTAGCTTGGACAAGTGGTGGACCTTGGAACCAAACCCCCATGTAAAACCTATCATGGTCACTCCAAGTAGTAAGAAAGAATAACCTTTAAGATGTAGCCTTATAGGTTGGACAAGTGGTGGACCTTAACACCCACATATTCTTAATAAAAGTGGTGAATCTTGAGACCAAACCACTCACGCTACTAGCAATAATAGCTTGGACAAGTGGTGGACCTTGAATGTAAACCCCTCATCTACGAAATATCGTGGGTTTAATGTATTTCGATGGAGCCTAGCATCTTGGAGACATGGTGCAGCTTAATGCTTGGACAAGTGGTGGACCTTTGTTTCTCTCTATGTTTCAATAGAGTTAGCTTGGACAAGTGGTGGACCTTGGAACCAAACCCCCATGTAAAACCTATCATGGTCACTCCAAGTGGTAATAAAGAATAACCTTTAAGATGTAGCCTTATAGGTTGGACAAGTGGTGGACCTTAACACGCGCATATTCTTAATATAATGACATAGAGTGGAAAAGTGGTGAATCTTGAGACCAAACCACTCAGGCTACTACCAATAATAGCTTGGACAAGTGTTGGACCTTGAATGTAAACCCCTCATCTACGACATATCATGGGTTTAATGTTTTTCGATGGAGCCTAGCATCTTGGAGTCATGGTGCACCTTGATTCTCCTCATGTTTCAATGGAGCCTACCTTGGACAAATGGTGGAGCATCCTTCTCTCCATGTTTCAATGGACCCTAGCTTAGACAAGGGGTGGACCTTTGCTTCTCTCTATGTTTCAATAGAGTTAGCTTGGACAAGTGGTGGACCTTGGAACCAAACCCCCATGTAAAACCTATCATGGTCACTCCAAGTAGTAAGAAAGAATAACCTTTAAGATGTAGCCTTATAGGTTGGACAAGTGGTGGACCTTAACACCCACATATTCTTAATAAAAGTGGTGAATCTTGAGACCAAACCACTCACGCTACTAGCAATAATAGCTAGGGATAACCATTAAGATATAGTCTTTCAAGGGGTGAGAAAGAATAACCATTAAGATATAGTCTTATAGGTTGGACAAGTGGTGGACCTTAACACCCAAATATTCTTAATATAATGATAGAGAGTGGAAAAGTGGTGAATCTTGAGAGCAAACCACTCATGCTACTAGCGATAATAGGTTGGACAAATTGTTGATCTTGAATGTAAACTCCCCATGTACAAAATAACGTGGGTTTAAGGTATTTCGATGGAGTCTAGAATCTTGGAGATATGGTGCAGCTTGCTTCTCTTCATGTTTCAATGGAGTCTATCTTGGACAAATGGTGGAGCATCCTTCTCTCCATGTTTCAATAGACCCTAGCTTAGACAAGTGGTGGACCTTTGCTTCTCTCTATGTTGAATAGAGTTAGCTTGGACAAGTGGTGGACCTTGGAACCAACCCCCATGTAAAACCTTTCATGGTCACTCCAAGTGGTCAGAAAGAATAACCATTAAGATATAGTCTTATAGGTTGGACAAGTGGTGGACCTTAATACCCAAATATTCTTAATATAATAACACAGAGTGAAAAAGTGGTGAATCTTGAGACCAAACCCCTCATGCTACTAGCGTTAATAGGTTGGACAACTGGTGGACCTTGAATGTAAACCTTCCATGTTTCAATAGAGTTAGCTTCGACAAATGGTGGAGCATCCTTCTCTCCATGTTTCAATGGAGCCTAGCTTGGACAAGTGGTGGACCTTTTGCTTCTCTCTATGAGAAGAATAAAGTTAGCTTGGATAAGTGGTGGACCTTGGAACTAAACCCCTATGTAAAACATATCATGGACATTTCAAGTGGTGAGAAAGAATACCCTTTAAGATATACGCTTATAGGTTGGACAAGTGGTCGACCTTAACACCTAGATCTTCTTTATATAATGACATAGAGTGGAAAAGTGGTGAATCTTGAGACCAAACCACTCATGCTACTAGGGATAATAGCTTGGAAAAGTGACTGACCTTGACGTTAAACCCCACATGTAAACAATATCGTGGGTTTAAGGTATTTCAATGGATGCTAGAATCTTGGAGACATGGTGCAACTTGCTTCTTTTCATGTTTCAATGAAGCCTATCTTCCACCAATGGGGGATCATCCTTCTCTAAATGTCTCAGTGGAGCCTAGCTTGGACAAGTGGTGGACCTTTGCTTCTCTCTATGTTTCCATAGAGTTAGCTTGGACAAGTGGTGGACCTTGAAACCAAACCCCCATGTAAAACATATCATGGTCATTCCAAGTGGTGAGAAATAATACCCTTTAAGATCTAGCCTTATAGGTTGGACAAGTGGTCGACCTTAGAACCTAGATCTTCATAATATAACGACATAGAGTGGAAAAGTGGTAAATCTTGAGACCCAACCACTAGTGCTACTAGGGATAATAGCTTGGAAAAGTGACTGACCTTGACGTTAAACCCCACATGTAAACAATATCGTGGGTTTAAGGTATTTCAATGGATCCTAGAATCTTGGAGACATGGTGCAGATTGCTTCCCTTCATGTTTCAATGGAGCCTATCTTGGACAAATGGTGGAGCATCCTTCTCTCCATGTTTCAATGGAGCCTAGCTTGGACAAGTGGTGGACCTTTGCTTCTCTCTATGTTTCAATAGAGTTAGCTTGGACAAGTGGTGGGCCTTGGAACCAAACTCCCATGTAAAACCTATCTTGGTAACTCCAAGTGGTGAGAAAGAATAAAGTTTAAGATATGGCCTTATAGGTTGGACAAGTGGTGGACCTTAGCACCCATATATTCTTAATAGAATGACATAGAGTGGAAAAATGGTGAATCTTGAGACCAAACCACTCATGCTACTAGAGATAATAGGTTGGACAAGTGGTGGACCTTGAATGTAAACCCCCCATGTACAAAATATCATGGGTTTGAGGTATTTCAATGGAGCCTAGCATCTTGGAGACATGGTGTAGCTTGCTTCTCTTCATGTTTCAATGGAGTGTATCTTGGACAAATGGTGGAGCATCCTTCTCTCCATGTTTCAATGGACCCTAGCTTGGACAAGTGGTGGACCTTTGATTCTCTCTATGTTTCAATAGAGTTAGCTTGGACAAGTGGTGGACCTTGAAACAAAACCCCCATGTAAAACCTATGCTGGTCACTCCAAGTGGTGAGAAAGAATAACCCTTAAGATATAGCCTTATAGGTTGGACAAGTGGTGGACCTTAACACCCAAATATTCTTAATATAATGACATAGAGTGAAAAAGTGGTGAATCTTGAGACCAAACCACTCATGCTACTAGCGTTAATAGGTTGGACAAGTGGTGGACCTTGAATGTAAACCCCCCATGTTTCAATAGAGTTAGCTTCGACAAATGGTAGAGGATCCTTCTCTCCATGTTTCAATGGAGCCTAGCTTGGACAAGTGGTGGACCTTTGTTTCTCTCTATGTTTCAATAGAGTTAGCTTGGAGAAGTGGTGGACCTTGGAGCCAAACCCCCATGTAAAACATATCATGGACATTTCAAGTGGTGAGAAAGAATACCCTTTAAGATATACCCTTATAGGTTGGACAAGTGGTCGACCTTAACACCCAGATCTTCTTAACGTAATGACATAGAGTGGAAAAGTGGTGAATCTTCAGACCAAACCACTCATGCTACTAGAGATAATAGGTTGGACAAGTGGTGGACCTTGAATGTAAACTCCCCATGTACAAAATATCATGGGTTTAAGGTATTTCAATGGATCTTAGCATCTTGGAGACATGGTGCAGCTTGCTTCTCTTCATGTTTCAATGGAGCCTATCTTGGACAAATGGTGGAGCATCCTTCTCTCCATGTTTCAATGGACCCTAGCTTAGACAAGTGGTGGACCTTTGCTTCTCTCTATGTTTCAATAGAGTTAGCTTGGACAAGTGGTGGAACTTGGAACCAAACCCCCATGTAAAACCTATCATGGTCATTCCAAGTGGTGAGAAAGAATACCCTTTAAGATATAGCCTTATAGGTTGGACAAGTGGTGGACCTTAACACCCAGATCTTCTTAATATAATGACATAGAGTAGAAAAGTGGTGAATCTTGACATCAAACCACTCATGCTACTAGTGATAATAGGTTGGACAAGTGGTGGACCTTGAATGTAAACCCCCCATGTACGAAATATCATGGGTTTAAGATATTTCAATGGAGCCTAGCATTTTGGAGACATGGTGCAGCTTGCTTCTCTTCATGTTTCAATCAAACCTGGCTTGGACAAATGGTGGAGCATCCTTCTCTCCATGTTTCAATGGAGCCTAGCTTGGACAAGTGGTGGACCTTTGATTCTCTCTATGTTTCAATAGAGTTAGCTTGGACAAGTGGTGGACCTTGGAACCGTACCCCTATGTAAAACCCATCATGTGCATTCCAAGTGGTGGTAAATAATACCATTTAAGATATAGCCTTATAGGTTGGACAAGTGGTGGACCTTAACACCCAGATCTTCTTAATATAATGACATAGAGTGGAAAAGTGGTGAATCTTGAGACCAAACCACTCATGCTACTAGGGATAATAGGTTGGACAAGTGGTGGACCTTGAATTTAAACCCCACATATACAAAATATCATGGGTTTAAGGTATTTCAATGGAGCCTAGCATCTCAAAGACATGGTGCATCTTGTTCTCTTCATGTTTCAATGGAGCCTATTTTGGACAAATGGTGGAGCATCCTTCTCTCCATGTTTCAATGGACCCTAGATTGGACAAGTGGTGGACCTTTGCTTCTCTCTATGTTTCAATATAGTTAGCCTATATTAGACAATTAGTAGACCTCCAATCTCTCCATGTTGTCTAGAGCTAAGCTTGGACAAGTGGTGGACCTTACTTCTCCCTTCCCTTAGTTTACTAGCTTAAATGATCACTATGTATACTTGCTTAGATCTAGCTTGAACAAGTGGTGGAACTTGTATTCACACAAACTTAATCCATTACAAAAAAGTATATGTTAAAATAACATTTGGTTTTTTTTGTTTCAGGAAAGATGGCTCCAAAAAAACAGGTTGCAAGGGTTGCTGTCTCAGTTGACTATACTTGCAATGATCTTAGGAAATGGTATTTGGACATACATGGTATAGAGGGTGCACAATTTCATAAGGTGCATCTATTTATTGCCAAAAAGGATAATGACAGCTTGTTTGAAGATGTTGGACAAGTTGTGGAAGCATCTGTCTCTGTAGTTGATAGTCATCCAGAGGTGGAATGCATTGACATTCTAGTTCCAATGAATCTAGAATTTCAACTATCTCCAGGAGCATATGCATTGGAGCGCATGTCTAGAAACAAAGAAGAGACAATGTTTTCTCGAGGATGGAAGTTTGCAGAATCAAATCCAAATATCACAGCAGATCAACTTCAAAGCTCCATCATTGCCACACTACAACGAAAAAAGGTGAAAGCTTCACGACCACCATCCACAAAGAAGCAAGCAAAAGTGCAGAAAGTAGAAGCTAAGCGAACTAGCTCCATTTTGGATGTAGACAAGGCATCTTTGGCATCCTCATCAACAGAGGGTTCAATGTCAAAGATGAGAATTGTGGATCCAGATGTTTTAGAAGCTGAGGCCATGAAAGGACAAGAAAAAGATACAGGTGGAATGAATAAGTACATAAATTATTTTCCTTTCCAATATAGGGAATTTGATATCCCTATTCAAAATTGTTGGCTTGCTCCTGATCACTATAATGCACGTATTATGGATAAAAAACACGCTGAAAGTGTGTTATTTGGATTTTCACGGAGTACGACCAAGCCTGCAGCATGTGCATATTTGATGCCTGTTCGAAATGCAAAATCAAAGAAGGGGACTCCTTTGGCAGTAGAAGAGGTAGAGGAGCAAAAAATTAAAGATTATCATTATTGGATTCTTGATGGGCAGCATTCAATCTATGCTGCAAAAGTTTTGCTTCACAATGAACAAAACAACAAAGAGATCTTTGAAAGACTGATTAGCGTGTATAAATTTAGAAAGGCTCGCATTGTTGTGAATGCTCCTCCATTTGTTGCAACTGCTATATCTGCCATTGCAAATGAGGAGGCTCAGGCATTGTATGTCAAGCAACCTTACAGCCAAATATTGAGACATTTACGGAGTCAATGGATCTTCGCAGGACGACCACCAAAGGCAGCAAGTGGAATTGCAGAGGGACATGCATCTCGTGCCGGATGGGATGTAAGTTATTTTCTTTGTCTTTTTGATAGTGTTTAATTAACAAATCTTGCTCAATAGTTTAATTATTTCTCTATTTCTTTTCAGGGTTTTCTTCGATTGGCAAGAATGAGTGCAGCAGCAAGTTGGATTGCTAAACAGGCACACATGGTCACCTACTCTGATTTAGTTTATGATTGCTGGATAGAAATCATTGAAAATCTAGAAGAGGAGAATAAGAAACCCCCAACAACTGTATTTAGATATCTTTGTGGCCTTGAGGAATCAGAGGTAAAGACTATTCAAGAAGAGATTAGAGATGAGAAGATTTTACTGTCAAAGAGTGCAAAGGATGGTGATGCAACTGACATGTATGATCGAATCAAGCAGTTGAAGCAAGACAAATTGATTCAAGATGCACTTCTTGAAGGCTTCAACAATTTGAATGAGTCTTCACCATGTAAAGACTGGGAGGAGGTGGTCAAAATGTATAACATCAATGATGTTGTTTATAAAACAATTTTAATGCTATGCGAGGAATGGATCAGATCTAGTTTGACGCGTGGAACAAAGAAAATGGCTTTTCCAGATGGAGCAATAAAATACATGCAATGGGCAATTCACCTTCAAAAGGAGAAAACTGAGCCTAGAGATTTGCCATGGTCAATCTATGTGGTGAGCCTACAAATGGAAGGCAATCTCTACTTGATGCGCCACTTCAATAATAAAGTGCCTATTGGCTTATGTGTTTTAGATATGACAAAAAACGTTGGAGGCAATTTGAAGTGGAGTGAGGAGACATTTAACAATGCTTTGGATGGGATCTTGGCTATTGCTGGAGGGTCAACAGATCCTGGATTTGTCTTTCTTGCATTTGTGGATTTCACTAACTTCACAAAATTGCAATGTGCCTTTCACGCCATGGGAGATAATTTGAGCTACCATTGTTGTGGTGCATTGCATCACTTTCCATCAGCTCCTTGCAAAGGAGCAATTCAATTCCTAACAGTTATTGCCTTCTTGGGACAAGGCAATGCATTTGAAGACCTGAGAAGAAGATCAGAGGAACATCCCATGCCAATTGATTGTTCTCTTCTTCAAGTAGCAGATAACGATATGTCAGATTTGCAATATTTGGAGGCCAAAAAAAGAGCTTTGGTCAAGCACTACATTCGTACATATTGTTTTGAAGACCGCAAGCTTGTTGATGTTTTTGGTGATGGCTCCTTGGTTGCACAAGAAGGAATACAACAGAAAAAAGAAGTCATCTGCTTAATTGATAGTGTGGAGGAGGCAAAAAGCATGGAGACCATGCTGCTAGACTTTGTTAAGTCTCATGAAGATATAGAAAAATGGGCTGGACTTCAACAATCCACTTCGCAATCAGGCGACATTGTGCCTGTTACAGAGGAGTGCTCTCCACAAAGAGAAGAAGAACAACAACAACACCATCCTCTGTCAATGGAGGACTTTTTGGAAATGGAGACACGTATGTTTTGAGTTTCTTGTGCATGTTAGTGTTTCTTGTTACTGATTTGATACTCTTAATGTTAGATTTTGCTTTATATAGTATTGATTGAGCTTGTATTTTTTATCTCAAGCATTCAAGGTTTGAATGTAAATAGTAAATTACTTGAGTTTTTGAATGGTGGATCTGTAGACTAAAACTAAAACATTTAATACTCACAAAGACTTAATTACTTAAGAGCTTGAACTCAATAAGTTTTGGACCTTTTATCAATACCCCCTTGATATGATACATTAGATCGTAGCATGGTTAAATGGTGATGCTTCATAAATTGAACCTAGCTTAGACAGGTGCTGGAGCCTAAATTTAAACTAACCTTGCTAGAAGGGAGCTTATGTTTGGACTTTGAGAGAAATAGCATAAGTAATCAATTAGAGCATAGATTAGACATGTGGTGGTGGCCGGCCTTAGAGACCAAAATCTTAATGAGCTTGGAAAGGTATTTAAGTACTGCAATTTACTTAGTTTTAGTACTCATTAAATGCATAGCTTGACAAAAGGTGGACCTTACATGGATCCTAATTTCAAGAGGTGTGGTAGACCTTCAAAACAAGCTCATATAGCTTGGACATGTGGTAGACCTTGCATGAAGACTAGTTTAGACAAGTGTGGTACACCTTGTAACCAACACCCATTTGTTATATTAGCTTGGACAAGTGGTGGACCTTGCTTTTATGTTTCAATGGAGCATATTTTGGACAGGTGGTAGACCTTGTTTCTCTCCATGCTTCAATGGAGAGAAACTTTAGCTTGGACAAGTGGTGGACCTTGTTTTTATGTTTTAAAGGAGCATATTTCGGACAAGTGGTAGACATAGTTTCTCTCCATGGTTCAATGGAACCCACCTCAGACAAGTGAAGTACCTTGAAACCAAACCCCCATAATACAACCTACTAAATAGGTTGGAAAATTGGTAGGATATGAAACCATCCATGATAGAGCATAGTATAGGTGAAAACGTAGTGGTCCTTATATCAATTACCCATGCATAGCTTGGACAAGTGGTGGACCTTGATTCTCTCTATGTTTCAATGGATCCTATCTTGGACTAGAGATATATCTTACTTAGTTCCATGCTTCAATGGATTGTAGCTTGGATAAGGAGTGGAACTTCAAACAAAACTCCACAGCATAGCATATATTAACAATTCATGGGTTTTATAGAGATTGTCCTGCCTATTTTGGAGAGTTGGTACACCTTTATTCTCCATTCTTCAATGGATCTGAGGTTGGACAAGCGGAGCTGGAGAAGTGGTCAACCTTAAAATGAAACCTCCCATGCTACAACCCATCATAGATCGTATATGTAGTGGACCTTGAAACTCTTTTATGTCCCTAGCTTAGAGAAGCATTGCACTCTTGATTATCTCCATACATGAAGGCAAGGTTGGACAAGTGGTGGACCTTCAAACCAGAATCTCTATGCAATAATAGGCAAGTGGTGGAGCTTGTTTTCTCCTTGTTCCAATGGAGCCTAGCTTAGACAAACAATGGAGCTTGCTTCTCTCCATGTTTCAATGGATCCTAGCTTAGAAAAGTGGTGGAGCTTTGCTTCTCTCCATGTTCCAATGGACCATAGCTTAGACAAGTGGTAGACCTTGAAAAACACCCCTCGTATACAACATATTATGGGGTTTTCATGTTTCAATGGCTCCTAGCTTGGACAAATGGTAGAGCTTGCTTCTCTTTATGTTTCAATGGATCCAATCTTAGCCAAGGGGTGGACCTTGAAACAAGAATCCCCCCCCCCCATGTACAACGTATTATGGGTTTTGAAAGCACTGGGAGAAAATAATAGCTTTGATAAGTGGTGGACCTTGCTTCTCTCCATGCTTCAATGGAGCCGAGGTTGGACACATGTTGGAGAGAAGATGGTTGCCCATGAAATAAGACCATGCATGCTATAATCAATCATATGTTGTACACATGGTGGACCTTGCAATTGTTTTATATGCCTAACTTGGACAAGTGGAGGACCCTTGATTACCTCCAGATATCAACAACAAGCCAAGTTTGGACAAGTGTAGTACCACCAAACCAGAATCTATATGCTACAATAGAGTATAGGTAGGACACGCGATGAACCTTGATATCAAACCATCCATGCTACTAGAGATGATAGGTTTCACATGTGGTGGAACCTTGTATCAATGTTCTATGTGTAGTTTTTGACTAGTGATAGACCTTGAAACTAATCCCTCTAGGCTACAAGAAAAAAGAGATGGATGAGGAGGCTAGACTACTTTTGTTGCATCAATGCATCCCATGTTACCACATATACTATAGGGTTCTTGGATAAGTGTTGGATCTTGTGTCAATGCTCCATGTCTAGCTTGGACAAGTGGTGGACCTTGGTTCTCTCTATGCTTCAAATGGGCAATAGATTGGAGACACAGTGGCCTTTTTTTTCCAATGATTTTATTTTTTGGAAACCTTGGAGGCACCATGTAAGAGGCACTCTAAGTCTTCCATACAATGGACCTATTGGACTATAAAATAATGATATCTTTCTTTGATATTGTCATTATTTTATGCATAATATTTTCTTCTTTTTGCAGACACAAAGGAGTTAAGTGATATAAAATCTAGATGTATTTCACACTATGATTGGCATGAAGATCCTTTTGGGACACCAACTTTTCCTATTCCCAAAGATGTAATTTTCCATATTAACGGTGTGGATTTTGAAGTGCGACTTTCATGTATTGAAGGAGCTGGTTATGGGCTATTTGTGCATACTACCCTGGAAAGTGGTTTGACTATTCTAAACTATGGAGGGCATAAGTATAGATTTCAAGACTGGAAAAAGATATGCAAAATATTTCCAAGAGCTTATAAATATTCTCTTCTAGAGGATCCAAACATAGAAGAAGAGGAAGATCAATCATACATTATTGGTTGTGTAGAAGAAGGAAACGTGTCGGGCTATATAAATAGTTCTCACAGTACAAATGTCTGTCCCAACGTACGCTATACATTTGATCCAAATTTGCCACCTTGGCATAAATGCACCTCTTCACACATCAAGTCAGAAGAATATGGCCATGTATGCATTGAGACTATTTGTCAAGTTGAAGCAGGAGAAGAGTTGTTTGCTGACTATAACTTTACTTGACATTGTAAAGTATTGTACATGGATGGAAATCTCAAGTACATGCATCATTTTCATTTTTCATGGATGAAATCTCAAGTGAATATAACATTTGATTATTGTTTAGTTTATGCTCAACGAGAATCTAGAGTGCTCTTATGCTTTGTGTGTTGTCTAACATATTTGACTACCTTGGCCATAGAATCTTGATTCTACTCTAGATTTGTGATAAATCTTACCAAAATTTAATCAATGTCTAGGTTGGACAAGTGGTGGGGCTTCAAACATTACTGTCTTAAACAAGTGGAGTTATCTTACTTGAATAAGTGGTGGCCTTTGAATCCAAATCTAAGCCAAATCTCTAATTATTTTCTTGTAGTCTAGGTTGGACATTTGGTGGACCTTGTATCCATGTTTCCTCAACAAGGGTGGCTTTTAGTTTTCACTTTAAGTACTCATCTTTAATAAAGTGTAGGATGGAAAATGTTGAGTTAGTAGATTGTATTTTAGACAAGTGGTGTTTGGTGTACGAATGCTGAAAATGGTTGCAAGGATTCTAACAACGACTTTACCTTAAATAAATTTCTTACTAGGAGTTCTACATATAAATATGGTGAATAAAATTCTAGTGGTTTTGAGATACCATTTGTGTGTGTGTTTTCTTAGATTCACAAACTGGGATGGATAACGCTCCTATGGTTCAGTCAACAACTATAGAATCCATAGATTCTATGGTTTCTAAAGTGCCCAAGATGGATGATATTTCTATACTAGAGTCTAGTGTTGTGCAACTTGAGCAAGCTTCCAATAATGAGAACCAAGAAATCGATGCTTCAAAAATGCAACATACATCAAAAGAGACTGAAAAGTCCACTCACGAGCTATTGCCAATTGGTACTACGTCATGTAGCGTAGATGTTGAGAAATCCATGCTTACAATTATATTGGATTTAAATGGTCTATTGTTGAAACGTTCCCCTCAACCATCCTCACACCACAACTCAGTGCAAATGGATTCAAAAAGATATATTATACTCAGGCCAGGTTGCATCCAATTCTTGAAGACTATTTTACAAAGGTTTAATGTTGCAATTTGGTCGACAGCTACTAGGAATAATGTGTATCAAATCCTTGCAGCACTAAACAACTTAGCTGAGGATACATTGCCTTTCTTTGCAATTTGGTCGCAAGATGTTTGCTACACCGCTCAAACTCAAAAATTGTTTAGACCCGACAATCCAAACGTTGAGGCAATGTTCAAGCCTCTAGCCAAAATTGCCATGGGGTTTGAATGTGATCCACAAAGAACAGTGCTTATTGATGACTCTCCTTACAAGGGATGTATTTCACCAGCAAACAATTGCATTTTTCCACCACAATTTGATGCTGAGAAGATGGTTGACAATATGCTCTTGGAGGAGCTACTGCCATACTTGATTCAGCTTGATGAGAGAAGGGATGTGCGTGATTTAATTGCTTCTAATCGTTATGGACAACCTATAGTGACAAATGATAGTGAATACAAACAAATCATGGAGTATTGGAAGCAGAAAAATGATGTTTGGTCAGCTAAGGTGTTCTTTACAAGAAGAATACCACCTGCAAAAGGTGACAGAGATGAAACTATCATTGAAGATGCAAGTGACACAAGCCACCGCAATGAAATGAGAAGAGCCCAAATACAAGAGATCTTGGCAAAGGAGCGTACACCCATTGAAAGCATGAAGGCGTCACAATTGACCACTTTAGCTAGGCAATTGGGTTGTAACACAAAAGGAGTTTTGAAGGCAACCACAGCAAAGGCTTATATAAATAAGGTGAAAGCTGAGAACAATCTTCTAAGGCTGGATAGAAAGCAACCCTAAGGTACTAGTGACATGTCATATATTCTTGATACACATGCTTGAACACTCATGTGCATGGTATCTAACAAATCTTTCTTTTTATTCCTTCTTGCAGGATCTTACAAAGGATACTACTAGATGGAGCTCAATCAATAGAGATTTTGATATTTTTGCTCAAAATAATGAAGCAGTCACCTACATTTTTTGTTTATCAATTTCTTGAGAGACTTTATTTTAGTTTGTAATCATCAAATGAAATGAAAAGTATCCGTCTTATTAAGATTGTTGATCTTTTTCTTGTTCAAACCTTTCAATTGTGATTTATAGTTTTGTTAGCATGAGATTGTGCTTTTTTAGTTTGAAAAAAACTGTCAAAGATCCAAGTCTTTTTGGCTTTACTTAAGTTATTAATTGTGAAAGATCCAAGTTTTTTTTCTTTACTTAAGTTATTGATTGCCTATGTAATAGTCCTTAAAACAATATCGGATGGCTTTCTTGCTCCCATGTCTCACATTGGTCTTTAGGTAAGACAAGTGGTGACCTTGAAAGTATGGTCTCATATCTCGATCAAGTGAAGAGACATGAAGCTTAAATATCACTACTATGTATCTAGTGTTAAACTCCATCGAGACAAAGACTAGATAGCCAAATTGCAGTCGAGTTTAAGTGAAAAATCCATTTGAGCTAAGGTAAAACTTATAGTGCCTCATTTTTCTAGGATTCTACCCCATCAAGGAAGTTATAATCTAGCACAAACCAATTAAGACTCTTTTGGAGCCTAGATAGGACAATTCGTGGAACTTATGAAACTTATTATTGAGTTAGAGTCTAGTTTAGATAAGCAAAAGATCTTCAAACCAGCACTTGGTCTTACTATTCAATATTCAAAGTCCCTTGAGGCTAACAAATTACATACCCACTTGTAACCTAACTAATGAGTAATTATATAGATCTAAGCAAGTATATATAATGAGTCTTCAAACTAATAATCCAAGGGAAGAGAGTAGCAAGGTCCACTACTTGTCCAAGCTCAGCTCTAGACAACATAGAAAGATGCTAGTTCTACTAATTGTCTAATTATAGGCATGGAGAAATGATAGAAGGTTGACCACTTGTCCAACCTATCATCTCTAGTAAGATGGGAGGTTTGGCCTTAAGATTCACCATGTAACCAACCTATACATCATTGTATTATGAAGAGTAAAAAAGCAAAGCTCCACCACTTGTCCAAGCTAGTTCTAAAATCCACATGGAGATAAGCAAGCTCCACCATTTGTCGAATCTCTCTTCCATTAAAACATGAAAAAACTCATCTATGTTGTACAGGGGGACTTTTTTCCAAGGTCCACCACTTGTCCAAGCTAGGATCCCTAGTAGCACGAGTGGTTTGGTCTCAAGATACACCACTTGTACACTCTATGTCATTATATTAAGAAGAACTATGTATTAAGGTCCACCACTTGTCCAACCTATAAGGTTATATCTTAAATGGTATCCTTTCTCACCACTTGAAATGCCCATGATATGTTTTACACGGGGGTTTCATTCCAAGGTCCACCACTTGTCCAAGCTAACTCTATTCAAACATAGAGAGAAGCAAAGGTCCACCACTTGTCCAAGCTAACTCTATTCAAACATAGAGAGAAGCAAAGGTTCACCACTTGTCAAAGCTAGGCTCCGTTGAAGTATGGAGAGAAGTAACCTCCATCATTTTTCCAAGATAGGTGCCATTCAAACATGGAAAGAATCAAGATCTACCATGTCTCCGAGATTCTAGGCTCCATTGAAACACCCTAAAACCATGATATTTTGTACATGGGGTGTTTGCATTCAAGGTCTACCACTTCTCTAACGTATTATACCTAGTAGCATGAGTGATTTGGTCTTAAGATTCACCACTTATCCACTCTATGTCATTATATTAAGAATAACTGGGTGTTAAGGTCCACCACTAGTCCAACCTATAAGGGTATATCTTAAATGGTATCCTTCACCACTTATCAAGGTCCATCACCACTTTTTCAACCTATAAGGTTATATCTTGAATGATATTTTTCCTCATCACTTGTAATGTCCATGCTATGTTTTACAAAGGGGTTTTGTTCCAAGACCCACCACTTGTCCAAGCTAACTCCATCCACCACTTGTCCAAGCTAACTCCATCCACCACTTGTCCAAGATAGGCTCCATTGAAACATGGAGAGAAGGATGATCCACCATTTCTCCAAGATAGGTTCCATTGAAACATTGAGAGAAGCAATCTCCACCATGTCTCCAAGCTAGGCTCCATTGAAATACCCTAAACCCATAATTTTGTACATGAGGGGTTTACATTCAAGGTCCACCACTTGTCCAACCTATTATCCCTAGTAGCAAGAGTGGTTTGGTCTCAAGATTCACCACTTGTACACTCTATGTCATTATATTAAGAAGAAATATGTGTTAAAGTCCACCACTTGTCCAGCCTATAAGGTTATATTTTAAATAGTATCCTTTCTCACCACTTGAAATGCCCATGATATGTTTTACATGGGGTTTCATTCCAAGGTCCACCACTTGTCCAAGCTAACTCTATTAAAACATATAGAGAAAGAAAGGTCCACCACTTGTCCAAGCTAGGCTCATTGAAACATGGAGAGAAGGAACCTCCACTGTTTCTCCTAGATAGGCTCCATTGAAACATGGAGAGAAATAAGCTCCACCATGTCTCCAAGTTGCTAGGCTCCATTGAAATACCCAATACCCATAATTTTTTGTACATGGGGGGTTTACATTCAAGGTTCACCACTTGTCCAACCTATTATCCCTAGTAGGTTTGGTCTCATGATTCACCACTTGTCCACTCTATGTCATTATATTAAGAGGAATTAGGTGTTAAGGTCCACCACTTGTCCAACCTATAATGTTATAGCTTGAATGGTATTTTTTCTCACCACTTGTAATGCCCATGACATGATTTACATGGGGGTTTTGTTCCAAGGTACACCACTTATCCAAGATAAATCTATTGAAACATAGAGAGAAACAAAGGTCCACCACTTTTCCAAGCTAGGCTGCATTGAAACATGGACCTTAATACCAAATTATTTCTAGTAGCATGAGTGATATTTTGTACATGGGGCGTTTACATTCAAGGTCCACCACTTGTCCAACCTATTTCCCTAGTAGGTTTGGTCCCAATTTCACCACTTATCCACTCTATGTCATTATATTAAGAATAATTGGGTGTTAAGGTCCACCACTTGTCCAACCTATAAGGTTATATATTGAATGGTATTTTTTCTCACCACTTGTAATGCCCATGATATGTTTTACATGGGGTTTTTGTTCCAAGGTCCACCACTTTTCCAAGATAACTCTATTTAAACATAGAGAGAAACAAAGGTCCACCACTTGTCCAATCTAGGCTCCATTGAAACATGGAGAGAATGATGCTGCACCATTTATCCAAGATAGGCTGCATTGAAACATGGAGAGAAGCAAGCTTTACCATGTTTCCAAGCTAGGATCCATTGAAACACTCTAGGGGTTTTATTTCAAGGCCCACCACTTGTTTAACCTATTATCCCTAGTAGCATGAGTGGTTTGGTTTCAAGATTCACCACTTGTACACTCTATGTCATTATATTGTGTTAAAGTCCACCACTTGTCCAACCTATAAGGTTATATCTTAAATGGTATCCTTTCTCGCCACTTGAAATGCCCATGATATGTTTTACATGGGAGTTTCATTCCAAGATCCACCACTTGTCCAAGCTAACCATATTCAAACATAGAGAGAAACAAAGGTCCACGACTTGTCCAAGCTAGGCTCCATTGAAACATGGAGAGAAGGAACCTCCACCATTTCTCCTAGATAGGCTCCATTAAAACATGGAGAGAAGTAAGTTCCACCATGTCTCCAAGATGCTAGGCTCCATTGAAATACGCAAAACCCATGATATTTTGTACATGGGTGATTTACATTCAAGGTCAACCATTTCTCCAACCTATTATCCCTAGTAGGTTTGGTCTCACAATTCACCACTTTTCCACTATATGTCATTATAATAAGAGGAATTGGGTGCTAAGGTCCACCACTTGTCCAGCCTATAAGGTTATACCTTGAATGGTATTTTTTCTCACCACTTGTAATGCCCATGACATGCTTTACATGGGGGTTTTGTTCCAAGGTTCACCACTTGTCCAAGAAAATTCTATTGAAACATAGAGAGAAACAAAGGTCCACCACTTTTCCAAGCTAGGCTCCATTGAAACATGGACCTTAATACCAAATTATTCCTAGTAGCATGAGTAATATTTTGTACATGGGGGGTTTGCATTCAAGGTCCACCACTTGTCCAACGTACTTTTCCTAGTAGGTTTGGTCGCAAGATTCACCACTTGTCCACTCTATGTCATTATATTAATAATAATTGGGTGTTAAGGTCCACCACTTTTCCAACCTATAAGGTTATATATTGAATGGTATTTTTTCTCACCACTTGTAATGTCCATGATATGTTTTACATGGGGATTTTGTTCCAAGGTCCACCACTTGTCCAAGCTACTGTTCAAACATAGAGAGAAACAAACATGCACCACTTGTCCAAGGTAGGCTCCATTGAAACATGGAGAGAATGATGCTCCACCATTTATCCAAGATAGACTCCATTGAAACATGGAGAGAAGTAAGCTCCACCATGTTTCCAAGATGCTAGAGTCCATTGAAATACCCAAAACCCCTGATACTTTGTACATGGGGGGTTTACATTCAAGGTCCACCACTTGTCCAACCTATTATCCCTAGTAGCATGAGTGGCTTGGTCTCAGGATTCACCACTTGTCCACTCTATATCATTATATTAAGAAAAATTGGGTTTCCATATCTAAATGGATCTTTGCTTGGATAAGTGGTAGACCTTGAGACCTAAATACCCATTCTACACTAGAGCATTGGTTAAGCCTTATACACTTCAAGCATACCTTTAACAACAAGTAGTAGTTATTAGTTGACTTAAATCTAGTTGAACTCCATGGTATTGAGACTAAGAGAGAGTGTAGCATAAAAAAGAGTCAGGATTTTAATTTGACTTTCTTTCTATTAATGAGTAGATCATAGATGGATTTTGGTATCTAATAAAACCTTAGGGTAGACAATGTAAAAATCATGTCTATTGTTGTGTTTGCATTAAGTGTTCTTGTTCTTTAATTTCAGAACCATTACAGAAAAATGGATTGGCTATATGCTGGCATAAATTGAAGAAAACTATTGAATTACCCATCCAACCTCCTCCAAGACCTTGTCCAAGGAATGAATCACCTCCTTATCACCTACCACTTGCTTTCAAGGACATCAAAAGAGTACTTATCTTGGATCTAGAGGGGTTACTTCTCAAGACAGTTGAAATGAAACATGGAGATTCTATGCCATCTTGGGCTCAACACATGCGACTTGTGGAGGACAAAGATGAAGTTTATCATGTGGTGCGACCAGACGCACAAAGTTTTTTTGGATTTTTGTGCTGAATACTTTGAGCTATGGATATGGAGTTGCTATAACTTAACAAGGGTGCAACGCATCACACAAAAGTGTTTTCCTGAGCAGTATACCAAGTTCAAGGTGTTTATGAGTAACAAAAATTGCCAAAATCCAAATATCATGTTAGGATTTACAAGGGTTTATCACAAAAATCTGAGTGATATTTGGAAGATATTTGAGGATTTGGATGCAAACAATACCTTAATTTTTGATGACACTCCATATAGGGTGATGTGGAACATGCCAGGGACATATCTTATATTTCCAAAGATGTGGAGGCAAACTTCCGAGCAACTTCAAAACTTCTTGCAGAGAACCATAATTCCATGGTTGGTAGGATGGTTGTATGCAAGAGATAAGAGAGTCTATACATATAACACAATTGTAAATCAGTATAGTGATTCTGAGACAAATTATGTCCTTGGTGTGTACTTGTCAACACGAAAGCATTGAATAAATATGGCTATAAGATGCTTTTTTTATTCTAGTGTGTATCTTTCAACATTTGTATAATTTGATATAGTCTTTTTTTTTTTTATAAAAGGTGTGTCAATTTTATGAACACTTGAATGGAGTGCACCCTACTCTAAGGGGACTTCAATGTACTATTGGAGTGCATCCTATTGTAAGGGGACTCTGATGTATTGCTAGAGTGCACCCAAATTTTTGGGGACTCATTTTTTATTTGATTGGGGCCTATGTTGGGTCATATAGTAAAAGAAATTCATTTTTTGTCAATTCATATCGAGGTTGCATTTATTTGGAACTATGAAAGAATTGATGTTTGATGTCAAAATAAAACTTGTAAGTGTGGATCAGAGAATTCATGGACTTTAAATATGTGAGAGGGATCTTTTTCTTGGGCACAAATGTTTGCTTCAAGAATTTTGTCATTACATACTTTATGTGAAAGAGTTTTAGAACCTAAAAGACTTTGAAAACAAAACTATGGAATCTAAGTGCATGTATTCTTGAATGGCTTGAAAGTTGATGTATACATGCATGTCGCCTTGATGAAGATTTAGATCTGACAAGATGGAAAGATATAATTCTTGGACGTTACCTTTGTCAATTTGGTAATAACATATTTAACTTTCTTTTAATATGGGTGGAAAATATATTATTATGTGCATTTGGAAAATATATTATTATTGCATATTTAACTTTCTTTTAATATGGGTGGAAAATATATTATTATGTGCATTTGGAACCTAATTGCTTGACCTTCAAACCAAGATTCCTATGTTATTTTTTCATATACTTTTTTATACTGAATTAAGATTGTGGATGCAAGGTCCACCACTTGTTCAAGCTAGATCTAAGAAAGTATATATACTGAGTCTTCAAACTAGTAAACCAAGGGGAGAGAGAAGCAGGGTCCATCACTTGTCCAAGCTCATCTCTAGACAACATAGAGAGATGTTATGTCTACTAATTGTCCAATATAGTCATGGAGAAATGATAGAAGGTTGATCCACTTGTCCAACCTATCATCTCTAGTAAAATGGGAGGTTTGGCCTTAAGATTCACCATGTAACCAACATATACTTCATTGTATTATGAAGAGTAGAAAAGAAAAGCTCCACCACTTGTCTAAGGTAGTTCCAAAATCAACATGGAGAGAAGAAAGCTTCACCATTTGTCCAAGATAGGCTCCATTAAAACATGGAAAACCTCATATATGTTGTACATGGAAGCTTTTTTCCAAGGTCCACCACTTGTCCAAGCTAGGATCCATTAAAACATGGATAGAAACAAGGCTCCACAACTCGTCCAACCTTTATAGCTGCAAAGTGTACCGGTTGTCTAAACTAGGCATGGGAAAATAATAGAAGGTCCACCACTTATCCAATATATTATCTCTAATAGCATGGGAGGTTTGGTCTCAAGATTTAGGAATTGGCTGACCTGTATTTCATTGTATTATGATGAATTTGGTTTTAAAGTCAACTACTTATCCAAGCTATAAGTTTATATCTTGAATGGTATTCCTTCCCATCACTTAGAAAACCAATGATATGTTGTACATGGGAGGGTTTGTTACAAGGTCCACCACTTGTCCAAGCTAGTTTCATTGAAACATGGATGAAGACAAGCTCCACCATTTGTTAAAGCTAGACTCCATTGAAATCTAGAAAATCCATTCTATGTTGTACATGGGGTTTTTTGTTTTAAGGTCCAACACTTGTCCAAGCTAAGATCCATTGAAACATGGAGTAGAGAAACACTCCACCACTTGTCCAAGCTAGGCAACATTGATAGTAGTTGGTTTATTTTGAAGATCCACCACGTGTCTAAGCTAACTCTATTGAAACATAGAGAGAAGCAAAGGTCCACCAACTGTTCAAGCTAGGCTCCATTGAAACATGGACAGAAGCAAGCTCCACCATTTCTCCAAGATAGACTCCATTGAAACATGGAGAGAATCAAAGGTCCACCATTTCTCCAAGCCAAGATCTAGTTGTCCAACCTATAAGGTTATATCTTAAATGGTAATCTTTCTAATCACTTGGAATACCCATGATATGTTTTACATGGGGGTTTTGTTCCAAGATCACCACTTGTCCAAGCTAACTCTATTGAAACATAGAGAGAAGCAAAGGTCCACCACTTGTCCAAGCTAGTCTCCATTGAAACAAGGAGAGAAGAAAGCTCCATCATTTCTCCAAGATAGGCTAGCATGGATAAGTGCACCTTGAAACCAACCTTCCTATGAGGCAATAGAGCATATGCTACATATTTTATGTATGCCCCATGCCTCAAATTAAGAAGTTATAGATTAGAAGTGGACCTTGCTTAAATGTCACATGCAATAAATTAAGGAAAAATAGCCAAGTGGATTGTATTCCTCAATGGATCCTTGCTTTCACAAGTTGTGAACCTTGAGTCACTTTTACATTAACTTGGACAAGTGGTGGACCTAGAAACCAAGCTCTCCATGTTGAGATAAGTTGTAGGTAGGACATTAGAACATAGACAACGATAATGGATGCAATATACTCCTCTCCTAATAATCCAATTGATTGAAACCATGATATTTTAGTTGTTTTCATTGTGTATTGTATGTGCATAAAGTGGAATGAGACCTTAAGAAAACTCAAATTTTTGACAAAATCTCTATATTTTATACATGATATATTGAAAGTTGTCCAACCTAGGAATTGGGATTTTCCCACTTTACCTAATATGGTCTTGGTAGTTGGGGTACTAACAAAAGATGGATTGAGGCCACACAGCTTCCTTAAAAAGTTAGACAGATCGACCCCAGAGGAAGAATAGGGCAGCTCCTATTGGTACTATAGAGAGCGTATAGGAAGTTGGGCTATGTACTGAGAGATCAAATTCACACCTTCCTTGGAGTCCTTATCTAAGGTAGCTAAAACATTATCCCAATCAGTAAAAGCTAGCATGTGCAAGATAGAAATTTTCTTGTCTATGGTAAGAGCTGAGTCATATCATTAGTTGAGATGCCTCCAAGCTGTTAATACATTTGAGGACAAGAGATGTGGCCATAGAGAGGGGCTCAGAAGTCAATTCCAATCCCTGTGAGAGAGAAAGGGTATGCAATACATAAAAAAAGATTAAGTGAGGTTATAATTACTTACAAAAGTAAGTAATACAATCCTTGGCCTTTCTAGCAAGGAAGGGTATGGTTCTAACTGCCAGAGCTCTTTTCGGTTTATGGCCTTCTAGGTACAACTTAGTCTGTTGGAGAATCTTTGCATGATTCTCAGGGCTATGTTTTATACTCATGCGGGCTTTCATTCTAAACGGTTTGTGGTCCTAAAAGGCAGTACATATGATTAGTTACTGTGAATTGGGCATGCAAGCCTTAAACCGGCAAAGTCAAAGACTATAGTAGTCGTGAGCAGGGGACCAAAAAAATAGTCTAAGAAGGACCACCTAACACCAGTCAACCTAAAAGGAATTACAGAATGTGGGTTCAACTTAGAGCTAAGTTTCAGAATCAGTTTCCAAATCCAGCGTCCCGGTTTTTTCCAAGAAAAAAACTTATTTATAGGATGTGTGTGTAGTTGTTCTAACATAGATAATAAGACATAATTGAACTTTTTACATTCAAAAGACAGCTGGCTTTAGAACAAAGGAGATGATAAGTACAAAACAATTTAGTCTTAGAATTAATTTTGTACAATGATTGTAGGAATGAAGCACCATTCCAATATAGAGTTTAACAAAAGAACTTCCCAAGAAATAGGTACATGTGTAATCCACTGTTTGACAACTTGCTAGCCAAAAAAAAACTTTCCAAGATAAGATAGAGTCTTTACCTGCATCCATCCAAACAAGACAACAAATATGTTAGCCTTGGATGTGTTTTACAGGTATCAATGGACTATACCAGTTGTTATCCATGTCCACCTTACAAAATTTTTTCTAACTTACGAGCTTAGTCCATAGTATTCTTGTCAAAAGTGTTTTTCTACCTTTTCTTTTGTTTTTTAGCCCAAAGTTTTTAGTAAAATAGTATCATTTTGATTAGAAGG